>NW_016822092.1:804336-833199 GCF_001698545.2 Rhinopithecus bieti | reverse complement strand
TCAAGATGCCTGGGGAATACACCGTGTAGAGGAAAGGATGGAGTGGATGGATTGATCCTTTCTGGAAGGGGACAGGTCACGTCATTGTGTGTTTGTAGGGAGTGGTGGGATCGTGTTGTGCTGGTGGCCCAGGGAGAATGACAGACAAGCCTGAGCCCTGTGCCATGTCTTCAGGCACCTGGGAGGTGCCCTTCCATAGTGTTCAGAGGGATTTGGGCTGGAGTTTTCTAGATCTTAGGGAGGAGTGGGGAGAAGTGGTCTCAGCCAGAAAACTGTTGGGTGGGTTGGCTGTGACAGAGCATGTAATGACAACCTCTGGGTGGGCGAGGCTGGGGCTACTGTAACTGCCACAGCCCGGAGCCTCTCAGCTCCCATCCCAGAGCTGGCTGCTCCGTCAGTTGAGGTGGCTGTTGGCTTTGATCCAACAGGGGTGGGGACAAATGGGGAAGTTCAGGTAACACATGGCCTGGACTTCCTGAGATGTTCTGAATTGTTCACCCTTTTGTGGAAGCTCAGGTCTTCAGACCCACTTCCTCTTGTCTACTAGCTCATGGCCTGTCCTCTGCACTTTGTGTTACTGTGGAGATGAAGAATTTGCTCCTATTCCATTTATACTACTTCATGAAATGGGGACAGGTGTGGATTCTTGCTGGTTCTCAGTGGAAGGGTCTGGAAAGGCCGGTTTCCTTTTCAGTAGAGGAAGGAGAATAGCGCACAAATAGGAAGATGGTTCTATTATTATTATTATTATTATTATTAAAGTTAGGATATGTATTCTGAATGGAGGTGCCTAGTGAATAGGGATGAGTTCCAGACAACTTCCTCACCTTCCGGGCCCAAGAACCCGCTTGTTCCTTGGTTTGCCACTATGTTCGGTTATTCGGGAGCTTAAAGAGAAGGACCAGAGAGGGCTCCTGCCCGCTACCTATTGTAACCTGAGCAGCAGCTGTGAAATCCCTAGACACCCTCCCCTGATAGCCCTGCCTGCTCACCCATTTCTGGCTGTGTTCAATCGTGTGCAGCTGCTTGCTGGCTGTGCAGTGACGACAGTATCTCAGGGGACTCCACCACTGCCTCTCAGACCTGCTCCCTGGTAACAGAGCTTCCTGAGTGGCAGCTGGGACCACTGAGCACTGAGCAATGGGTGGCCCGAATCTGACCCCATTTAGCACTTGCTGTGGGGACAGGACAGCAAGTGCCAGGTCCTATGTCAGGACACTGTGCCACAAGTGTCCTGTGCCAGGACAATCACTTGCATGCTGGGCGTGATGAGTTATGGATTATCTTCAGGGTTCCTAGGGTGCTGGCTTGGGAAAGATTTCCATCCAGTGGTTTTCTTTTGTTGTGTTTGAGCTAGGAAAGAAAGAGGTTTACAAGAGCTTCAGGAAAAGGAAGATTGAAGAGAAGATGTGGCCATAATATTTGGAAGCTTCTGGCTTCCTGCCGGCCTTCTCAGTGCCGAGCACTGCCCTGGGGTAGGCCCCTCACCTGTTGCTGAGCATGCTGAGGACCACCAAGCTGCTGAGAGACTCATCCCTGACCCATGGCTTGGGAGATGTCTGTGAGGCTGATGGGGTCTGCCAGGGACACCTGAGGGATACCCTCGGGCAGCGAAGGCTTGGCTGTTGCTTCTTGGGAGACAGGGGTCAGGGAGTCTTGGTGACCGGGGCCAGGCTCTCTAGTGGAGCGACTCTCCCGTGGAGGAACAGAGCATCCAATGCACACTCAGGGACACTTGCAAGTGGCAGAGTTTCCCTGTCACACGCCTTCAGCTGTTGGGGCTCCCCTCGGATTCCCCAGTGACTAGTGAGGACCAGGAGACCCCAGCTCACTCATCTCTTTCCTTTGTCTCCACAGCATACCCAGTGCTGGGAACGGGCGTGACTGTGAACCCTGGTGCCTCCCTTTCTGTGTTCACAGCTCTGCCCTTTACCACACCTGCTCCCGGCCCAGCACACGGGCCACCCCTCGTGACTGCAGCGGTTCCTCCCGGCAGCCCTCTGGTGCTGTCTGCCTTCCCCAGCACACCTCTGGTGGCAGGACAGGATGGCCACGGCCCGAGTGGGGCTGGGGCTTCTAATGTCTTTGTCCAGATGAGGACAGAAGTGGGGCCTGTGAAGCCCCCTCAGGCACAGACCATGGTCCTAACTCAGAACCCCCTTGTCTGGCAGGCTCCAGGCACCCTCTGCGGAGGTGTCGTGTGTCCACCTCCCCTACTCCTGGCAGCTGCTCCTGTGGTGCCTGTTATGGCTGCCCAGCTGGTTGGGGGCACCCAGGCCTGTGAGGGAGGCTGGTCCCAGGGCCTTCCTGTTCCACCACCACCACCACCGACCGCCCAGATGGCCCTCATCGTGTCCCAAGCTGGGCCATGGCCACAAGGGGCTCATGGAGAGGGCAGCCTGGCTCCCTCCCAGGCCAAGGCCCCACCAGACGACTCCTGCAATCCCAACAGTGTCTATAAGAACTTCCGACTCTGGCAGCGCTACAAGCCCCTGGCCCGGAGGCGCCTTCCCCAGAGTCCTGACACCGAAGCGCTTTCCTGCTTCCTCATGTGAGTGTCCTCGGGGCACCAGAGCTCGTCCTGCAGCTCACACGTAAAGAGGCTACTGAATGGACAGGAGGTTATGCTGTTCAGGGGAGCTTGCAGGGCAGTTGTGAGAGTGATGGGTTGCACTATGGGAAGGTACATTTTCAACAACATTAATCTGGCTGTGGCTCAGGACAGACTGTCAGGGGCCTCAACTGCCCGTCACTGTCCCGTGAGTCCAGCCAATCCTTACTTTCAATAATTTTCACAACAATGTTTACAGAAGACCTAGGTCAGAGAGGGTTCCTGGTGTGACATGAACGACGGTTTGGGTTTAGGTCTTTGAGCACACACTCCAGTGCCTCCCCTTGAACCCAGTATTGATGGCCAGGAGCACATCACATGGGGTTGTGGGGAGGAGCTGCAGGGCCCGGCGGGAACCTGGCACATGCCCGCAGTTCTGCCCAGGTCCAGCACGGCGGTGGTGGAGCCTGCACAGGGGGATGGTCTTGGGCCCCGCACTAGGGTCGATGCTGGGCAGGTATTTGCATCTTCGCCCTCAATCCCTCCTGGAAAAAGGGACAATGATGCTTCATTCAGAGGATGGCGAAGAGATGACTCGAGCTCACACATGACATGCATAGCACAGTGCCTGGCACATGCTATGACACATTACATGATAGCAATTATGATTACTGTCCACATTACTATCATTATCAGGACTAGGCCATCTAGGAGAGTGCTCCCCAAAGCCATAGGCTCCAGTGATAGCTCTGAGCGCACCACGAGCCCAGCAGCCCAGGGTCGTGGACTGTGGTGACTGTGAGGCAGCAACGTCAGCATCCGCGAGAGTTTGTGGTTTCGTTCCCAGTCCCTGCCTCTCTCCACCCTGCGGCGCCTCTGTCACCCCGTGTTTCCCACTGATGAGCAAATGGGAGCTTGAGCACATCCACCGTGCAACACACTAACCGTTCCCCTAGGGAAGTCCCCTGCCTGGGGTGTAAGTGGAAGGCGGCCCCATCTTCCTCCCCAACAATCTCACTGCCCCCGCACCCTGGAACTGGTTGCATTCCCCCTTGGAGCGGAGTCCCGGTGCACTGGGGACCCCGATTCTTGGAGTGGAGCTGCCCCAGGCTCACGGGCCTTTGCCATGTCTCCTGTGGGAATGTGGGAAGCTGTACCTGGCTGCTTGCAGTGGGCTTGGACACGGCTCTGCTTTGGTTCTGGACGTGTGCTGCTGCTCCTCATGCTTCAGGACCCTGAGGCTACATCCCCAGGGGCTGCCTTGCTCCAGAGTCCCCAGGAAGCTGGTTAAATCTCAGTCCTGGGGCCCAGGAACCTGCACTTTAACCCTGGCTCCCAGGTCATTCGTGTGCACGCTGTCTCAGTCAGCTCAGGCTCGGCTGTAACAAATGCCATAGACTGGGTGCTTTATCAAGACACATTCATGTCTCCCAGTTCCAGAGGCCAGAAATCCCAGATCAAGGCGACAGCAGATTGGGTGTCTGGTCAGGGCCCTCTTCCTGGCTGGGGAGAGCTGCCTTGGCTATGTCCTCTGGTGGCTGAGAGGAAAAGCCCTGGCATCTCCTCCTGCCCTTATCAGGGCTCGGATTCCATGACTGGGACCCATGCTCATGACCTGCTCTAACCATGATTGCCTCCAAATACCTACACGCCAGCGCTGAGGGCTTCAGCACAGGCATGTTGGGGACACATATGTTCCACCCATAGTACTGAGTTCACTTGTCAACATCGTAACACTGAGGACTTGAGGGGCAGTCAGAGAGGCCACTCCGTAGCTTGTGTTGATGTTCAATCTTGGGGGTGTGTCCTGGGGCCTGAGGAGCCCACGTGGGGGAGAACAGGACATGAACAGATGGCAGGACAGGTGTGGGGAGGACAGGGGCCAGGTGTTGGGACCAGGTGGGCTCGGGATGAAGGGTGGGCTTATAGACTGGGGCTGACTGCACTGGTTTACAGCCTAGTTCTCCGATCCCTGGCCCAGCGGAAGCCCACCATGACGCTGGAGGAGGGACTGTGGTGGGCCATGCGGGAATGGCAGCGCACGAGCAACTTTGACCGGATGATCTTCTACGAGATGGCGGAAAAGTGAGTCTGGGGTCCTGGGAGCAGGGCCCGCGTGGCAGAGTGAGGCTGAATGACAGAGGCCTGGTGGCCATGGTGGCTTCTCAGCATGGAGCATGAGGAGGGTGTGGACAAACACAGGATGCTCTGGGCCCCTGGCTCCCTCAGAAAGCTGTTCCTGCCACCTAGAGTGCTCTGGGGTCTCTGTCCTGCCCTTTTGGGAAGCACCCCCTGCCTGGCCTGGGCCAACCCCTGCCTTGACACTAGAGGTCATGGCGGGAGCAGCCAGCGTCGCAGCCCAGAGGGGGTCACCTCCAGCTGTGGGGATGGGGAGAAGGGGCGCTAGTGACTGTAGACAGAGTGGGGTGCAGACTC
Source organism: Rhinopithecus bieti (assembly GCF_001698545.2). NCBI lineage: Eukaryota > Metazoa > Chordata > Mammalia > Primates > Cercopithecidae > Rhinopithecus > Rhinopithecus bieti. The sequence continues at coordinate 828,212 of NW_016822092.1, read as the reverse complement.
CTCACAGCAGTGGCCAGAAGTCGGTTTTCTGCCATCCCAGCCTGGCCAGGGAGTTTGGGCAGGGGAGACCTGCGCCCGGGACACCATGAGACCCATCTCTGGCCTGACCGCCTTTGCTCCTGGGCAGTGCCCTCCGTGAAGACAGACAGACAGACAGACAGACAGCAGCCTCAGGGGAAAGGGGCCCCGTCCTCCGGGCTCAGCTTTTGCTTCCTCCCGACCAGGGGTCTCCCGGGCCTCGTGACCCTGGGTTATCTCTCAGGGACCCGCAGTCCCAGCCTCAGGACTCCTGCATCATCCCTGGCGCCGTCTGCCATCAACCCACCCTGGGCAGCTGAGACCTGGAGGAGGAGCCCCCCGGGACCCTCCTGGGCCTCGTGGCCCTGACTTGAGTCAGGAAGCCCCTTTGATGCCATGGGCTCTGCAGGGGCTGGGTGAGGGAGGGTGAGCCCAGAACTCTGGGAGCAGCTCCCTCCTGGGACTGAGGGATGAGACCCATTGAGGGCCCAGACAGCCCACCCGAGGCCTTGCCTTCCATCCCTGCCCTCGGCCGCTGCCTGGTCCTGGGGACAGGGGGCCTGGACCCTCTCCGCACAGCCTGGGCCTCCTTTACCCCCAGGTTCCTGGAGTTCGAGGCTGAGGAGGAGATGCAGATGCAGAAAGCACAGTGGATGAAGGGGACCCAGAGCCTGCCTCCTCCAGCCCCGCCGAGGCTTGAACCTCAAGGACCCCCGGCCCCTGAGGTGGTCAAGCAGCCAGGTACAGCTTCCCACATTCCCACAGGAGCCACGGCAAAGGCCAAAGGGGCCACGGGAGGCCACTGTCCTCACACCCAATGCTTCCCTTCAAGAGGGGGGTTTGCTCCCCAACAGGACAGCTTCTGGGAGCATATGCTGGGTATTGACCAGGTCAAGTTTCCTAGCTACTCTCTCCCCTCGCCCATCCAAAACTCCACATATGCTCTGCCCAGGAAGCAGGGATGAGCGGGGAGAGTACATGGCATATTGGTGGCTCCAAACTTCCTCCCAAGCAATGCTGTCTCCGATGTGCCCCTCCTGTGTGTCTCCTCCGGGGGCGCTGTGGTTCAGGTGGTCCTGACCCAGCTGCGACCCACTTCACATCCCCAAACCCTGCCCTCCCCTGTGTGGTGCAGGCAGGAGGAGCCGCCCTCACCACACCCGGCCTCCTCCTTCTCTGCCTCAGCATACCTTCCCAGCAAGGCCGGCCCCAAGGCCCTGACTGCCTCCCTGCCACCACCCAGGCCCCAGAGGCCAGTGGAGACCAAGGCCCGCCTGCCACCACCCAGGCCCCAGAGGCCAGCAGAGACCAAGGTCCCCGAGGAGATCCCCCCAGAAGTGGTGCAGGAGTATGTGGACATCATGGAGGAGCTATTGGGGCCTCCCCTCGGGGCCACGGGGGAACCTGAGAAACAGCGGGAAGAGGGCGAAGTGGAGCAGCCACAGGAAGAGGACTGGACACCCCCAGACCCGGGCCTCCTGAGCTACATTGACAAGCTGTGTTCCCAGAAAGACTTCGTCACCAAGGTGGGCTGGCCTGGAGTGCTGGGGTCTGCAGGATTCCAGGGGGTAGCACTCCCAGGTCCTTGGAATTAAGCTCTGTTCCTTAGCTATTCAGCAGCGTGTGTATTTCCATGGATTTGAGTGTCTGTGTATGTGATTGTGTGTGTCTGTGTGTTGTTGTGTGTTTGTGTCTGTGATTTGTTACTGTGTGTCTTTGTGGGTGTGAGTGTGGAGTGTGTAGGTTACCTGTGTCTGCGTCTTTTCCTGTGTCCCATGTGGGTCTGTTTGTGTGTCTGTGTGTGCTTTGTGTGTCTCTGTCTGTATGTGTGTATGCTACCAGGTCTGTGGTCTGTGTGTGTAGCTGGTGGTTGCCATGATATGAGACAGCCCCAGGAAGGTGGGTATGGGGTGTTCCCCGCTTTCTGCATCTCCTCTAGGTGTCCTTGCCTCCAGGTTACTCCCTGCGCAGGAAACTCACACCTTCTTCCTTCTGTTTCCAGGTGGAGGCCGTCATTCACCCCCGATTCCTGGAAGAATTGCTTTCCCCAGATCCACAGATGGATTTCTTGGCCCTCAGCCAGGAGCTGGAGCAGGAGGAGGGACTCACCCTTGCCCAGGTGAGCAGGAGGGGCACGAGGGACCCAGCACACAAGGCCCACCTGAATGTCTAACCCCACCCTGCTGGGGATGCTTGGCTTCTTGAGGAGCCACTCCGGGGTGGGAAGATGCAGGTTCAGAGGGAGTGGGATGGAGAGGAACCAGGGAGAGGAGTCAGGATGCAAGCTGCAGTGAGGCCCAAGGGGATACCCAGCAGAGCCACACCCTCTCTCTCTGACATAAAGCCCAGCTGCCTCAGGCTTCCCTGCCTCCCACCCAAGTGCCCTGGTCACTACCCTGGGCCCTGCTCACACCTGGGGCAGCACCAGTAGGTGCCCCGTTTCCTCCCACAGCTGGTGGAGAAGCGCCTCCTACCTTTGAAGGAGAAACAGCATGCGAGGGCAGCCCCTAGTCATGGCGTGGCCCGGTTGGACTCAAGTCCTTCTAAGTTTGCAGCTGGTCAAGGAACAGAGAGAGACATCCCTGACCCCCAACAAGGGGTTGGCATGGAAACCTGCCCACCCCAGACGGCTGCCCGGGACCCTCAGGGACAAGGCAGAGCACGCACCGGCAGCCAGTACCAAAGACCCAGCGGTCCTATTGGATGTCACGGATTTCCCGGCTGAGCTGCCCTTCAACCTCTCCTCCCCAGGACCACAGACCCACCTGCCCTGCCTGGGGACCAAGGACGCCTGGATCTCCCTGGAGGTCTCCATGTCAGGGAGTCACAGCGGACTGGTTCAGGGGTCAAATGAGGAGGCAGAGCTCCCCCAGCCTGTCCTTCCTCTTGGGTTCCAGCACAAGTCCTGCCCTGGAGCTACCCCAGACCCTGTCCCTCTTGGCCTTCTCAGCCCAGAAAAGTGGACCCGAGGAGCTCTCAGTCCATCGCTCAGAGAAGAGGCCTCAGCCTGGCACCTCTCTTGCCACCAAGTCCAATAAAGCCGACCTGTCTTCGGAAGCCCATCCCTGCTGAAAAGACCCCCCACCAGGGCCTGGGCTCAGTCGTCTCTCTGGGTACAATCTTGGCTGGGGCTCGGTGCCCCTCACAGGTCCAGAAAGAGAAAGGGCTGACCTCTTGGTCTCCAGGGAAGAAGAAGAAGCGGCATGTAGCAGTAGGGGCTTCCGGGCAGGACTCTTGGTGCCAATCTCAAGGTGGGGTCTGGCATCCGGCCCCAAAGCAGTCAAAGTGCTTCCCCGGTGCTGAATCTTGGCGGGCCTTAGCTTTGGAGGGGGAGGAGGGAGGGAGGAGAGGGTGGCTGAATGGGGGGACAGGGAAGGAGGAAGCGTAGGAGGGAGGGAGAGAGGTGGCTGAATGGGAGGGCCCAGAAGGAGAAGGGGTAGGGCGAGGGAGGGAGGGAGAGGTGGCTGAATGGAGGCAGGAAAGGAGGGCTCTGGGGGGAAGGGGGCTGGGGGGGAAGCAAGTGACTTGGGGAGCTCCGGGTGTAAAAATGTAAATAAAGGTATTGTGTTGGAAAAGCTTCTCAGGGCTGCTGCCTCTGTCCTCGGGGCTGTGCTGGCTCCATGAGGCTCGTGAGGAGGCAGAGAACTGGGAGATGCCAGGCACGGGAACCCCACAGGGGCGGGCCCCACTCTTTACCTCCTGGTGGGGGGCCCTATCAGATGCATCCAGGAACTGACAGCATGCTGAGGAAGCCGCTGATCCCTCCCACCACCCAGTTCAGCGAAGGGCCCCGCCTGCTTTAGGCAGTCTTCTTCAGGGCCTCCATCATATCAGTTATCCCTGAAAATCGCTGGTGATAGAGAGAAACTGGCTGGCTTTTTCTGCTCGGTGGGAGCCTTAGGAGAGCAGCTGCCTAAAACATGACATGGGAGAGGCGGACCTGCTCCTGCTAACCCTCATCAGAAGAAGCGTGGCCACGGGCGGAGGGAGACATTGAGGTACCGTCCACACGGGCTGGTTTTGGGATACAACGGTGAGTGGGATTGGGGGAAGTCCCTTTGGACTGTTGTCTGGGCAGTGAGAGAGTCTTATCCAACTAGCTGAACCAGAGCTCCTTGCTGTGGCCACAGGGGACTGGCTTCAGGGGCTCTCAGGTTCCGAGCATGAGAGCCCCCACAGCATATGCACTTCTTTCCTATATGGAGACGGAACTCCGGTGGAATTTGATGTGACAGAGATTTACTATTGTTATCTAAAACAGTTCCCTCCCAGACCACACCATCACCTCATGGGAACAGTCATGACCGGCCGCATCAGGGCCAGGTGAGTGTGTTGCTCGTCCCAGGGCCAGGAGAGAAGCTGGCCAGCTTGAGAGGGGCATGAGGGTCAGCGCACCCTGTCTGCCAGTACAGACCCCAACAGCAGAGCAGGGGCTGCCTGGATGTGGCACCAGCGTGTGTCGGAGAGTGCCCTGGGAGTCGGGGCAGGTGTTCGCGAAGAGGGACTTTCCAGATCCATGAGTGGATTGAGGACTGCATCCATGAGAGGGACTGAGGCCTGGGGGAGAATGGCTCTGCGCTCTTTCCGCAGCTGGTCCTCGTCCTCCCCATTCTTCTGTCTCTGAACTCCCCTCACCCCGCATGGGCCAACTCTGCCCCTCCCATTACCCAACTCACCTCTTAGAATCTCAGATCCCAGGCATGACATGACCTGGCACCGGCCCTGTTCGCCTCGCTGGCCAAGCCACTTCTTCTCCACAGTCTGAAGTTGCGATTCCTCCCCAGGGGATAGGGGCCCTTGTGGGCTCAGACCCCTGGTACTGCCAGGGCACAGGGTCCCAGCACTGTCCTGCATGCAGAGCGTGGCATGGGCACTGTTTTTTTTTTTTGTTTTTGTCGGGTGCTGGCCCAGCCAGCAGAGCTTGTGGGGCAAAGCTGCCCGGTACACAATGTGCCTGGCCCCTTGGCCAATCGACAAAGGGACATGTTTTGTCCCTCTCTGGCCCCATCTCCCACAGAGCACAGCAGTCAGCCAGACAGGTGCCCCTCGCCCCGCCCTTCTGCTCAATGTCGAGGTGGCAGGCCTTCCGTCTCTGTGCCTTTGGGAAGGAGATTATGCTTGGCAGGGCTTCCCCAGAATCAGTGCACATCAGGCCCTGGGGAAAATGGTGGGGAGTGAAGAGTCACTGGTGGGTGAAGTGGGCAGCTCCCGTGACTCCTCTACATTCAGGGCCATCCTCAGGAGATAAGGTAGCACTGCCCCTTTGCAGGGTTTAGGAATGTTAAGTGAGCCGCGTTTGAAGGGAACATGGTCTATACTCTGCCGTGTGTGGGTGCTCAGCCAACTTCCTCACCTAAGGGTGAAAGTGACACCTTGGGGTTCCTGCTGGTTACCACACTGGCTGTTGTCTACCCCACTGTCCTGTCCTTGTTTTGGCTGAGCTATTCCCAGGAGGCATAACCTGTGCTTCCTCCACCACTGTGTCCCACCTGAGCCCTACAGTCTGCCCCTAAATGCGCAGAGTGGGGCTGACTGGGGGAATCTGATAGACTGAACACAGGTTTCCCTCCCCCCAGCCCCATTCCTGTGTTGAAGCCCTAACCCGCAACTTGATGGTATTTGGAGATGGACCTTTGGGAATTATTCAGCGTTAGAAGAGACCATGAGGGTGGGGCCCTAGTGATGGGATTAGGGCCCTGGTAAGAAGCAGAGACCCCAGAGCTCTCTCTCTCCCTGACACGAGGACACAGTGAGAAGGCGGCCATCTGCAAGCCAGGAAGAGAGCCCTCACCAGAACCTCACCACACTGGGATGCTACCCTCGGACTTCCAGCCTCCAGACTGTGACAAATACATTTCTTTTTTTAATACGTGCCACTACCCCCAAGTCTATGGCACTTTGTCCTAGCAGCCCTATGTGACTAGGACAAGGTCCATAATCTCAAGAACTTCCTTCATGACTGGTATCTGGAAACCATGCATCAGGGCCACGGGAAAGAAAGGCTCGGCCCTTTGCAACTGTCACCACACCTCCACCCCAAGTGCAGCGTATCATACGTGAACCAGGAGAGCCTGGGATGCAGTGAAACGGAATCTGTAATTACCCATGATGTTGTCACATCCACTCTTGGGGAAGCCATGCAGCTTGCTCGCAGCAGGTGCTGGGGGTGTGCTGAGGCTCTTGGTGGGCTTGGCCTCCCTGCTCACGCAGCCAGGTCACTCTCTGGGAGCCAGTGCGGCTGAGGCAGCCCCAGGCAGGTTTGCCTCCAGAGACCACTCCCTTCACTAATGGATGACAGATCCCTGAAGAAGCCATGGCCTCCTGGGAAATTCCATCTGACAACGGGAGCAAGGCTGGCCCCCGTTAGTGAACATGCTGTGCTTTCTGACAGCTACCAGGATGGACTTGATCCAGGTGGCTGCCCTTTGGTAGCTGCACTTTGATTCTAACTTCAGCGCCAGCACGCAGTGTCGCATGATGCACTGTGAATAGAACATACAATATGTGTCTTTCACATCTGTCTTCTTTCACTTAGAATAATATTTCCAAGGTCATCCATGCTTTTAGTATGTATCATTATATTAAACCTTTTTATTGCTAAATAATATTCCATTAATGGATATACTAAAATTTTGCTATTTATCAGTTAAGAACATTTGGGTTGTTTTCACTTTTTGGCTATTGTGAATTATACTTCTCAGAACATTTGTGTACAAGGTTTTCTGGGGATGTATGTTTCCATTTCTCATGGCTACATACCTAAGAGTGAAATTGATGGGCCATATGGAACCTCTATGTTTAACCATTTCAGAAGGTGCCAGACTGTTTCCAGTGTACATGAACCATTTTATATACCCACTAGCTGTGTGACGGTCCCAGCATCTCTCCACATTCCAGCCAGTATTTGTTATCAACTCTTTTTGATAAAGTCGTCCTAGTGGTTCTGAAGTTGCATCTCATCGTAGTTTGCATTTGCATTTCGCTGATGTTGAACCTGTTTCATGTACCTATTCGCCACTTGTGTATCTTTCTTTGGAGCAATGTGTACTCAACATTTACTAATTTTTAACTGGTTTGTGTTTTGCCATTGAGTTATAAGAATTCTTTATATATTCCAGATAAAAATGCTTTATAAGATATAATTTGCAGAAATATTCTCCCATTCTGTGGGTTGTCCTTTACTTTCTTGATGGTACTCTTTGAAGCATAAATGTTTTTACTTTGGATGAAGTCCAATTTATCTATTTTTTCTTTTGTTACTTGTGGTTTTGATGTCATGTTTATGAAACCATTAATTAGTCCTAGGTCATGAAAATTTATTCCTATGCTTTTCCTTTTCTAAAACCATCTTAAACATTTTAAAGTGTACAATTTAGTAATGTTATATATATTCACATCATTGTGAAATTTAGATCTTTAGAAATTTTTATCTTTCACAACGGAAATTTTGTACACATTAAATACTAATTTCTCCCCTACTCCCACCCCCAGCCCTTGGCAACCACTACTTTATGTTTCTGTGATTTTGACTACCTTAAATACTTCATATGAAGGAAAGTATTTGTCCTTTTGTGATTAGCTTATTTCACTTAGCATAATGTTCTTGAGATTGATCCATGTTCTAACATGTGACATGATTTCCTTCTTTCTGTAGGCTGCTTAGTCTTCCATTGTATGTATATACCATATTTTATCCTTTCATCCACCAATGGACATTTGGATTGGATCTCTTGGCCATTGTGAATAATGCTGCAATAGGGATTGTATTGAATTTGTAAATTGCTTTAGGTAATATGGACATTTTAACAATATTAAGTCTTTAAATCCACATGCATGGAGATGTCTTTTCACTTATTTATATACTCTTGGGTTTCTTGTAGCATTGTTGTTTTGTAGTTTTTAGTGTCCAAGTTGTTTGCCTCCTTGGTTAAGTTTATTTCTAAGAATTTTATACTTTTTCATGCTATTATAAATAAAATTGTTTTGTTTTGTTTTGTTTTTCAGTAGAGACAGGGTTTCACTACATTGGCCAGGCTGGTCTCAAACTCCTGGCCTCAAGTGATCCGCCTGCTTCAGCCTCCCAACATGTTGGGATTACAAGTATAAGCTGCCACACTTGGCCTGAAATTTTCTTCTTAATTTCCTTTCCATATTGGTCATTGCTAATGTATGGAACTGCAATGGATTTTTGTGTGTTAATGTTGCATTTTATAACTTTGCTGAAATCATTTATTAGTTTTTGCAGGTTTTTTGGTGGAATTTTAGGGTTTTCTACATATGAAACCATATAATCTGTAAACAGAAATAATTTTACTTCTTCCTTTCCAATGGGAACGCCTTTTATATATCTTTTCCTTGTCTAATTGCCCTGGCCCAGTACTATGTTGAATAGAAGTGGCAAGAGTGTGCATCCTTAACTTTCTCCTGTACTTTGAGGAATAGCTTTGTCTTCCACTAGTAAACATAATGTTAGTTGTGGGCATTTCACGTAAGGCCTCTATTATGTGGTAGTATCTTCCTCTTATTCGTAGTTTAATCATAAAATGGTGTTGAATTTTGTGGAATGCTTTGTCTGAATCACGTGGTTTCTGTCTTTCATTATATCAATGTGGTATGACTTGACTGATTTTTGTATCTTGAATCATCCTTGCATTCCAAGTATAAATCCAACTTGGTCATGATGTATAATACTTTTTTTTTTTTTCCTTTGAGACAGAATCTCACTCCCATCCAGGCCGAAGTGCAGTGGGGCAATCTCGGCTCACTGCAACCTCTGCCTCCTGGGTTCAAGTGATTCTCCTGCCTCAGCCTCCCGCGTAGCTGGGATTACAGGTGCCTGCCACCATGCCCAGCTAATTTTTGTATTTTTGGTAGAGACAGGTACTGGGAGAGATGGGGGCAGAAAACAGCCCTCACTGATAGCACAGAGCCTCACCTCTTCACACAGTCTCTTTCTCCTCTCCTCCTCTGCCCACACAGTGACTCCCAGCCTCTAAGATTCCTGCTTTCAGCAATGCCCCTGATAGCATACCAATTAACTGAGGAGTTCTCAAACACCAACTCTTCACTGCCCATTAGCACAATGAAGAAATTGAGGAAAATGTATATGTCCCTGAATATTGCTAATGGTCTTAGAGCAAACTGCTGCTTATTCTGCGTTATATACTTCTTAGTTCATTGGGGTTAGGATGTCATTTTTTAATGAAATCATGTTAATAGTGTTTGTAAAATGAATGATGTGCAACCTCATGAAAAATTGGTATGTTTTTTGAAGGAGTAGACGGAAGCAAGGAGGTGTGATCAAAAATTTTGACTGTTGAAGTGGCATGGGGGCAGGTGGAACTTGGTCCAAGACTGCTTCCCTGCAGGCCATGCCTCCTTCAAGCCTTCCAGATGAATGCCTCTCCATCTTCTGGGGCCGTAAGGTCATCAAAGCTGGCAGCGCTTCCTAGTCACCGAAAGACATTCTAGACGTCTAGAAATGTCCTGATGCACACACTGTAGAGGGTCCTAGAGCACCTGTCTCTAGAAGTCCACCATTATGTCCACTGCTTACGGTCTGAAGAGGAAATCACACCTCTTCATTCTTCTACCAAGTTATCTACTCACGCCCCGCACGCTCGATATTTGTCCCGTGAGTCGCGCGTCGCATCCGAGCACAAATGCGTTGATACGGCAGAGACAAACAATAATCAAAAAAGAAGTCATAAAGGGTAACGTGAAAGCTGGGTGCAGGTGGGTCATGCCTGTAACGCCCAGCAATTCTTGGAGGCGGAAGCGATGGATCACCTGAGGTCAGCGAGTTTGGGACCAGTCTGGACAACACTGGTGAAACCTTGTCTTCTAAACATACGAAACTAGCCAGGCGTGGTGGCCTCTGCTCTGAGCTCTCTTTTGTGTTTTAATGTACAGGTTAAGGAGCTCCTGGGCCTTTGGGGATTCTCTGCCAAACCAGGTCCCATCATCATGGGCTTTCCCCCTTCTCTGCACTGGTGGACAGATAATCTGCAGCTGCACACAGGACACACAGAGCTTACCCCTTGCTCACGTCAGGCTGCACCTCCTTAGGATGTCTCCCTAGGCAGGCAGAAATCGAGGGCTGGTTTGACCACAACTCACATTTGGGGAACCACGGGGACCTGCACCTGCCCTTGCTACGCTCACTGTCCCTCCCGGGCTGTCACCACTCGGCCCTCATGAATGAGCTCACCTGCTGGTGTTCCCAACCGTTTCTCAGGCTCTTGCCAAGGGGGAAGAAAAACAGGCAGCAAGAGAGTTTCCCCTACTCACCCTGCAGCCACTGGGAACAAACTTTATTTACTTTTTACTTGAGGTAAAACAGATTTAACATAGGAAAAACCCCCCTACCATCTTTAATCATTTTTGAGTACAGGATTTTATCTGGTGTTAAGCTTATTCACATTGTTCTCTCACCATCACCACCAATCCCATCTCCAGAACTTTCTCATCCATCCCAACTATCAGACTGTGAAGCCATTAATCCTACCAGCCTCCACTGCTCCCTTTTCTTCAAGTCCCTTAATTTGAAGTCTGGAATGAGGAGACTATTTTTGAAATTGACAATGTTCAGCCTTTTGTTGACTTTTCTCCTTGACAACCTTCCTTGACTTTAGTCACAGATGTCCCACCGCCTGGTTTCTAGGACAGACTTCCTCCCCAGGCTCCAGGAGACTGTGCCCCAATCTGCCTGATGACTGCCCACTAGTGGCGACCCGCCACCCAGGAAAACTACAGGCATAGTCTAGATGTGGCAACGGGCAGGTTTTCAGGGGAGAAAGGAGGGTTTCCTGAGAATTCTGGAAGCATGTCTGTAACTAGAGCCTTTGAGTGGGAAGTACAGCATTTTTTACCTATCAGCCAAAGCACTGAGAATGGGGGAGACACCTTCTGAGGGGGCATCACAGGCAGGGGAGAGGAGAGGCAGACAAGCACTGGCTGCACTTATACTCAGGTCTTTGAGCAGCAGAAACAGTCTGGAGTGTGTGGTACCACTTTCTCATTAGGATGCTGTGCCTTTTCTTACCAATTTTTGAGAATGTTTGGAATATTATGGATAATACTATGGATAATAACCCTTTATCTATCAAATGTATTGGGAAGTTATTTTCCCAGTCGATTTCACTTTTCAACTTTTTTTATTTAATTTATTTGCCAGAGTGAATGTACAACTTCTTATGTTGTCAAATAATAACATAGGCCTTGAAAACTTCTGGACATTTCTATTTTGGTTTAAAAGGTATCCTTAGTCCCAAGTTATTTTAAAAATACGTTCTTTTAAGTTTTCATCCTAGATACATATTTTTGTTTTGTTTTGTTTTACACTTAGAAGTTCTTATCCATTTGTTTTGGGGTGAGACAGGGGATAGGAGGTCAACATTATTTGTTTCCAGAAAAACAACTAATTCTGCCAGGCTCATTTACTAAATAAACTTTCCTCCACTTAAAATAAAATCAGTAATATCTTTGTTTACTATCAAATTGTGGTAAATATTGTGATTTACTTTGATACCTTCTAACTTATACCTCTTATTTGATTGTATTGATTATATAGCCTTAATAATGTTTTATTTAGTCTTCCATCAACATTTCAAAATAAAAATTTTATTCTCCATCTCATTCAGTTGCTTACAGTAATTATACTAAATTTGTATAACTTGAGAAACATGAAATCTTTAGTCACATTATGCCATCCAAGAACACAGTCTCGTTCCATAGGAACATCTATTATTTTATATACTGTAATACATTTTGATAGTGTCTGATTTTTCAGTTTTCTGAAGTTCATAAATATTCCATAATAAGTCACCTTTGAATTGCTTTTGCAATGTACACAACAAAATTTTATTTTAAGCAAATCATTGAAATAGTAAGAATTTCATGAAATCAAGGTGGTCTACCTTTGCTCATAACAACCCTTCATCTCCTGCCTTCTCCTTGTTTCTCTACTCCTCCTTCCTCGTCCTAGAGCACTAGTATCAAAACATGTCCATGCAGCCACCTTATATTGGGTCCCACCAGAAAGTAGTCCCCTGAAACTCAAGCCAAACACCACAGGCAACACAAAGAGACTCACTGGGTGGTGTTGGCAAAGTCTGGGTCCAGGCCCTGTCCAGGATGTACTTACTGAAGCAATCTGGCTCCACATGTCTTGCAAATGATTTCAAAGCAGCTACAAATCCCTAGACCCAGGAGCCCCAACATCTTGAACAAATAGCTTATCTGAAATGCGAAAATTATTCCCTGACCTAAAGGAAGAACAGCAGCCTCCTCAGTAGTGAGTCAATCTCTCCGGGTCTTTCCATGGAAGGCCCAGGCTCTTCCTGGCCCTACAGGCAGGGAAAGTTCTAGTGATCTTGCAAAAGTCCCTTCATCCCTGCTGTTTGGTGGGCTTTGCTTTACCAAACTGGCTACAAAGGTTTGAGGAAATTAGCACATGATCAAACCATGAGAACTGGAGCTTCAGGTTTGCAAAAACCAGCATGAGCGCAGCCTGGAAAGATGTCAGCTTATCCTGATGCAGGAAAGGTGAGGCCTAAAGCTCTGACCCCACATGTGAGGACAAGAGATACTGTGGAAAGTGGAGGGACTAAGAATATTGGCATATAAATTATATGGAATATAAAAGTTACACCATTGATCTAAATATGTTAATAGAAGCCCCATTTTTATATCAAAAAGGCAACAGATAACTCCCTCACATTGGTATTTCAACAGGTATCTTCAATAGAGCTGCTATTAATGTATTATATATGCCTGCAAATTCAAACTTTTTGACTCTAAGTAAAAATAGAAAATTTATATTGTGACTCTGAGTACCCCATATCTATAAATGAAAATAAAAGTTGTATGAAATAATGCTTGATGCACTCTCATATATTCAATTCTATTCCACACTATTCTATTCTCTTCCATTTCATCCCATCCCACTTTTGAAAAAGGTCATGGAAGGCCGAGCAAGGTGGCACATGAGAGGAGGTTAATGCCTGTGCCCTCCAGAATAAAGGACAAAAGCAGTGACTAAACAAGTTCATTTTGACTGGAGTGTTTGAGAGAGAACCCTGGACAGCAGGGAAGAGACCGAAAATCTGTGGGTCAAGGAGAGACCAGGAAATTTCCTGGTCATTCCTAATACTTGTTTGTGAGGCCAGAGAACCTGGAAGCCTAGTTTCAGGAGCCAACACCATCATCAGAAACCACGAAGGACCTCTGTCCCAGTGAGGGCACCCAGGGATAGGGGTGTCTTGCAGAGTCAGTTGCATCAACTCAAGCCCCGTCCTTAAGAAGTTCATTTTTCACAAATGCACTCGATTTCTTTGGTATATGACAACTCCATGATTTAAGAATCGTAATGCTGCGAATTTCCAGACAGAAGCATGAATTCTTTAGAGCAGCACCATCCGGTAGAATGCTCTGTGAGTTTTGCTTTCAAATGCCGGATGCCTTGTTTATCGCTTGTGAAATGCTTTACCAGGTATACTGAGGTCTTGTGAAAACACAGATAATGTTGACCAATGACAACTTCAAAACCTCTTGTGTTGACTCTGATGAAAGGTAAGTATTTAAATTTAATTTAGATTTACAGATGTTATTGAGTATCCACTATGTCCCAAAGCACCATATCAGGCAGTGGAGATACAGCACTGATCAAACACACATGCCAGCCCTTGTGGAGTTCACATGTCAGTTTGTATGTGGAGAGAGGGGGATTGCAAATTTCAAAATGAAACAGAGTTAACTAACAAAACAGGGTTTTCAGTATGGAAATCCAGAAACTTTTCAAATGGAATCTTTTCACCTATAAACCCATTAGACCAAGGCCCATTGCTGTGTCATTTTGCTAATGCCACAGTTTTCCTTTATTTTCAAAGACGCCAGCAAACTCTGAGAAATTCTATGGCTTACACATATTACTCTCAGACAATAAATTGCCCTTTCTACAGTTGCTGTAGAGTAACAGCTAACAGATAATTCTCAATAAGTTGTAGGAATTGTAGGTACCTGTCCTAGGGAATTTACATCTATTAATGCATTTAAACATCACAGCAGGCCAGGTGCGATGGCGCACACCTGTAATCCCAGCACTTTGGGAGGCCGAGGCGGGTGGATCACCAGGTCAAGAGATCAAAACCATCCTGGCCAACATGGTGAAACCCTGTCTCTACCAAAAATACAAAAATTAGCTGGGCGTGGTATTGGGTGCCTGTGATCCCAGCTATTTTGGAGGCTGAGGCAGGAGAATCACTTGAACCCAGGAGGCGGAGGTTGCAGTGAGCTGAGATCGCGCCACTGCACTCCAGTCTGGTGACAGAGTCAGACTCTGTCTCAAAAAAAAAAAAAAAAAAAAAAAAAAATCACAGCAGCCCTGTGAGGTAGGCCCTACTATTGTTCCCATTTTCAGATGGGGAAAGTGAGGCACATAGAGGGTGAGTAACTTGCCTGAGGTCAAGCTAGTGACTGGTGGTGTCAGGAGTCACACTCCAGCAATCTGTGCTTTAACTACTAAACCAGACCGAATTTCGAAAACCACTGCTCTTAAGTACAAGTAAAATATCTCCAAGAATATTCTGAGCAGTTCCAAAGGCAATGGGAGGTGCTTTGACTTGGGTACTCAAGGGTTCCCAGGCACAGACAGAGCCTCTGCTTTCTGCCCTCAGTCATGACAGCAGGGCCTAGTCTGGACATAGGTGGGCACCAGAACTTGTCAGCACGACAGAAGGAAGAGATGAACCATAGCATAATCTTTCCTGATCTCTGTGTATTATCCTGAAACCCCTTTGGATCACATCACCCTACTATAAAGGACATTTGAGCAAAGACCCAGTGCACAAAGCTTAGCGCTTGTTTGGGATGTTGACGTCCAGCAGAGATAGCTTGTAGCAGTTGTCACAGATAGAAATGCCATGGAGGGCAGTCAGCAGTGATGGAGGCAGCATTCCCTAGTGGGTCAAACCCAGCCTGTAAGGTCTGTGGGTTTGCAGACCTGATGATTTGATTTTGTCAGAACACACATATTGTTCCCACACAGAGAGACCACCTTCTGTTAACCAAGTCCCCATTGTGGGATAAAGCTCAATGTCAAGGCATTCATTTACAAAGAGGAGCCTTTGTTTCTCAGTGACAAGGATCTGGTGCCTGATCATCAGGGACCCTCTTATCAGAGTATATGAGATTCCATATTAAAAATCAGCGGTTGTTGGTGATCACACAATCAGAACAAAGGGGCATATTTTCTAGGTTAATAAAATTGTGGAAACAGCATTCAAGGGGCCTGAGAGTCCCTGACCCAGACCCAGGAGTGGATCCACCCAAGGCGTTTTCACCCACCCTGGTGCAGAATGAGCTCCTCTGTTCAGGTGGAGAGTAAGTGCCACTGTTTAAATGACAGCTGTGCTTCTCCACGCTCTTGGCTGAAAAGCAAGAGCAAAATCGACCCCAGCTCAATTGAGAGGAGTTACTGCATTGACGGTGATATGAGAAGGGGGCAGGGAAGTGCTGGGAGGAGAAGGGCAGGGTCCTCGGCGAGGGCTCCACCCCCGGGTCTGTGCCCACGGACCTAGGTTAGGAGAGGCATTTCTGTTTCAGTGCCCAAATGTATTTCCCAAGACCACCCTGGCCTGCCACGCCCCCATCCTGTGCCTAGAAAAACCCGGAGACCCTGGCGGGCAGGCACATAAGCTGCTGGACGTCAAGAGGAACATGCCGGTGGAACACACCGGCATCTGCCATCAGGCCATTGACCAGTGGATGGCCGAAGATAAGGCAGGGGGTCTAATTGAGCGGACTAACGCAAGCCGCCTATGGACGGATGGCTAAACTGAAAGAGCACACTGTAACACATGCCCGCTGGGGCTTCAGCTGTAAACATTCACACCTAGATGCTGCTATGGGGTCGGAGCCCCACAGCCTGCCTGTCTGCATGCTCCCCCTAGAGGTTTGAGCGGCCAGGCTCGGAAACAGTAAGCCACACCCCCTTCACATGCCCTGCGAGGGGGATAAGGGAACTTTTCTCGATTCATTGGGAAAGCAGAGGACCTTGGCTAGGAACGGGCAGGGCTAGAGGACCAGGAAGCAGAAAGCACGGCAGTAGTCCTGCAACACGGCCAGTCTGTCCTGGACACCAACCCCAGTACTGTGCCTCTCTCTCAGGTTTCAAATCCCAGGGAGGGGTATCTAATTTTTTAAGCTAAGGCATGTGCCTGGCCTTGACCTAAAAGAGGCCCAGATACCGATCTTTCTAGACTGACATCCCACTCTTTAAGGGATGTCAGGGCACTTTTCAGAAGTGGAACTCAAGGCTGGTCTGCTCCAAAGCAATGGATGCCCACAGCGAGTTAAAGCTCATGAGACAAAACGCATTACCTGCACGCCTGTAATAAAAAGAAGTTCGATTTACTGGGCAGGGGGAGTGTACTGCAGAGGAACCATGAGGTTTTGCTTGATGATTCTAAAGAGGGTTTGAGTAACAGAGAGTCAGTCTGGATTGGATATTGCCTGGAAGTGGGTGCAATTAATGATTAGTTTTCTTAATAATTTTTAATTAGGAGCCAGGGAGATTAAAGTGAAGTCGTGGGTAAAGAAGCAGTTGTCAGTCTTGTTAGCAGAAGAGAGGAATATGTAGTTGTTGAGTCTCCTAGTCACTGTCTTATTTCAGACATGGACAGCATGGCCTTCCCTCTTTATATTCTGGGAATATCTCTGATGTTCCTTGGGAACCTCTGGGCTAGCTGTTAGCTGTGAGCTGTCACTTTGGAGTTTCTCACTTTCTCAAAATTTTGAACATTAATCAAAATGAATCTGGTTTCCAGGCCCTGACTTTCCCTCTAGTGACTTAGAGAGACGTCAGCATTTAAGGTGGTGTCTGCTGAGAGCTGATCACATTTTTAGTGACTGATGTCACCAGAACTAGATAACGGGGTGTCTGAGGGATGCCCTGCAGCTATTGACCACGGTGGCTATAAGGGGAGAGGGACTGGGCACAATTTTATTAATAAGTCTGAGGATTCCTTTAGATTTTACCAACTTTTTCCTTATGCCAGGTGAACACAGTTTCCAGTTGAAAGAACTTTTCCCCAGATAAGATTAGTTGGGATACCAGAAACTTTTAATGGTTTCTGAGATTGGGTCATTAACATAAGAAAAATAACTGGATCACAAATTGTCAAAATGCATCCCTCACGCATCAGTGCAACTTCTCCTCTAACTGTTGATGGCTCAAGTCTTTCTGAACACATTAATCTTGGGGTGAGAACTTGGGAGATAAACACAGTCATGTTCTTTATAAATAAGGAGCCTCCCTGACAGTAGAAGTCACAAAGAAAGAAGACCGTGGGCCTCTTCCCTTTGAGTTGTTTTCCCTCTTGCTATGTTACTGCTTGAGCTTCCTTTGTGGGCTCCATATTATCTCTATTCTTTCCACCACTCAGAAAAACACCACAGGGTAGCTCCAGAGTGACCACAGCCAAGCCCCAGCTCTGCCAGCAGGCCCCCATCTTCTCATGATTCTGTGGGCTTCTGTTTCCTGGCATCTCTCTTCTTCCTGGCATCTCTCTTCATCTCTCTAAGCTCTTGGTGAATTTGTACTGGTGGAAAAAGATGTCAACATTAGTAAGAAAGGAAAGATTTACAGCCTGAATGAGGGCAATGCTAAGTATTTTGACAGGGCCGCCACTTAATATGTGCAGAAAAAGAAATTCCCTGAGGTGAGTGAAGAAAGCCCAGGTGGGTCATAGGGAGAATGTTGTCGCCATGGGATCCTGTTTGGGTGGTGGCTTCAGGGCGCCTTGTCGAAAGAGGCTGGAGCCACTGTTCATAGCTCTGGTCAGTATGAGAATGGCAGACTCTGCCTTTCTTCATAAGCAATCAGTATCTTTTATAGCTAAAATTTACCTTCTAAAGATAATACTTTCCTTTACATTTAAGTTGTTCCAGGAGAAATTGTTTATAACAAAAGTTAGGAATAACACTTGCAAAACTCAGAGCTCAGGCCAGAATCACTCTTAAGTCATTTGTTTAAGCTCCAACCTATAGGTTCACTCACTCAGTTGCATTTGCTTTTCGAAGGAATAATTAATTACGCAAGAGAACTTCAAAAAGCTCATGGAAAAAAATGAAATTAAAAGATAAACACAAAAAATATAAAATTTATTTCTTAACATAAGCTCCATTGAGCTCAAGACACTTTTGTAAGGGTTTGTACCAGCCATTTAGTCCAACCCTAAACCCAAGGTCCTGGGAATTTAACCCTGCCAAGGCAATCTTTTTTATGTTAATTGCTCAAGAAAAATGGATGCCCTTTAAAGGTTTTTTAATATTAGAAAACAAGAAGAAGCCAGAAGGAGCCAAATCAGGGCTGTAGTTATATTCCATTAAAACTCTTGCAAAATTCCCTTGTTTATTAAATTAATGAGAGGAATGAGCAGAGCATTGCTGTGGTGGAGAACTCTCTGGTGAAGCCTTCCTGGGCTTTGTCTGCTAAAACTGTGGCTTTCTCAGAACACTCTCTTAATAAGCATATGTGGGCCAAGGAGCCCCAGTGTTGTGAAAATGAATGGCTGTGATTAGTCAAGGCCAAATTGTATCCTGCACCTTCAGAGGCTCTTGCTCTCCTCCCCCAAGTTATGCCCGCCTATAGTTATCTGTCCATTCATCCATCCGTCCATCCATCCATCCATCCATCCATCCATCCATCCATCCATCCATTCTTATATCCCTTCATCCCTCCCTCCCTCCTATCTATCTATCTATCTATCTATCTATCCATCCATCCTCCTTCCTATCTATCTATCTATCTATCTATCTATCTATCTATCTATCCATCCTTAAGTGAGAGATTTCTCACAGCTTTTCTTTCCAGAGCAAAGCTAAGTTGAAGAGTAGCAACACCTCCCTCTGTTATGTGGAATCATTCTGGGCTTAAAAACTAGGAATTTAGGAATGTAAGTTCTATCTCTAGTTCCTGGTAGTTCACTGTGTGTCTTCTGAAAGATTCTTTCTGTATTTAAATGTTTTGGTTTCATGACTTAATGTTTTCTCCAAATATAAAAATTGTGTGTGTTCATGTGTCACACGTGGAAGGCACCAAAAAAATAAAATGTAAACAAAAACCATGTGTAAGTGTCTTCACTCTCAGGAACCCCACTGTGAACATCATCATACATCTCTCTAGGTTTTGTTTTCTTGCAAATGTGCTTACATAGTTATCAAATGTAATCCAATCTACTTCATGAGTGTTTCCTAATTATTAAAAATTCTTCAAAAGCACATTGCTGTACCATAATATATTTAATCATTCTCAGGTTGTTCCACACTTAGCCTGTGTCCAGCTTTTCACTCCATAAAAAAATGTTGCAGTGAGCCCCTTTGTGCCTTGTCTTTGCTGATCTGAAAATTGCCTTAGAAGGTAATCCTAGAAGTAGGATTTCTGGTAAAATAGAATTGTGGATCCTCACCTTAGTCTTCACTGTTAATTCAGTCCAAGATGTTTCATCTTGGATCCAATAAAGTGCTAAGTAACTAAAATACCAGAAGACTTGGTAATTTCTTGCCTGTAGTATGGTTTCAAGGGATGCAACTAGAGGATAATATAATATAATGATGTTCACTATAATTATGAGTTGGAGATAATAATAATAACAGTTAACATTTGCTGGGTGAGTAATAGGTGGTAAGCCCTGTTTTAAGTGTTTTACACGTATTAACTCCTTTATTCTCATAACAACTCTTGGAGGCAGGTACAGATGGGGAAGATAAGGCACAGAGGGGTTCAATTACTTATCCAAGGTAAGTGGCTGAGCCAGGATTCAAACCCAAGCATTCTGGCTGCCAACCCACACCCTTAACCACAACATGACCCTGCTTGGAAACAATCAAGTGGGGAAGAACCCTCACCTCCCACACACTGGGTTGCATGGCTTAGGACTTCCTAACCTGCAGGGAGATAGTGCCTCCTCCTTGCTGGCTGCGGAGTTTCTGCCTCCTTCAGCTTGGTTCCTTTTCCTGCTTTACAGGCTGTGCGCCTGCTGGGTGTGGGCAGGACAAAAGCCCAGATGAAGAACACCCAATTCTGTTTCTGGAAGAGGAATATGTATTAGGTTGTTCTCAGGAATCTGCTGGAAGGGGGATGGAGGGAGGAAATGAGTGAGAAAACACTGCTTCAGGGGTTTGGTATTTTGTGTTCTCATTTTCGTTTTTGACAATCAGAGCATGAGGCTTGCCTAATTAGCAGTAATAGCTCCTTACATTTTTCACAAATTCCATCTGGTGCAAGGCTAGATGTGATCTATAAAATCAGAGTTCCTAGAGATGACAGGTCTAGTGGTAATGAATTCCCTCAGTATTTGCTTTTCTGCAAAAGATCTTATTCTCCTTTGCCGATGAAGCTTAGTTTGGCTAGATATGAAAGTCTTGGCTGGAGTTTCTTTTAAGAATGTTGATCATTCCCTATGACTCATGGGGAATGGACCTCTGCTGAGAGGTCCACTGTTAGTTTAATGGGCTTTCCTTTGTAGGTGACCTGACCCTTCTCTCTAGCTGCTTTTAACGTTTTTCTTTCATTTCAAGCTTGGAGAATCTGATGATTATGTGTCTTGTGGATGATCTTCTTGTGAAGTATCTTACGAGGGTTCTCTGCATTTCCCGAATTTTCTGTTGGCCTCTCCAGCTGAGTTGGCCAAGTTCTCATGGGTGATAACCTGAAGTATGTTTTCCAAGTTGTTTCCATTCTCTCCATCTCTTTCAGAGACACCAATGAGTCATAGATTGGGTCTTTTTACATAATCCCATATTTCTCAGAGGTTTTTTTTTTCATTCCTTTTTATTCTTTTTTCTTTATTCTTGTCTGTCTTATTTCAGAAAGCCAGTCTTCAAGCTCTAGGATTCTTTCCTCATCTTCATCTATTGTGCTATTAATACTTGCGATTGCATTATGAAATTCCTGTAGTGTGTTTTTCAGCTCTATCAGGTTGATTACATTCTTTTTCATATTGGCTATTTGGTCTGTCAGCTCCTGTATTGTTTTATTGTGATTCTTAGCATCCTTGGATTGGGTTTCAGCATTCTCCTTAATCTTGATATCTTCATTCCTGTTTGCATTCTGAATTCTATTTCTGTCATTTCAGTCATCTCAGCCCAGTTCAGAACTCTTGCTGGAGAGGTGATGCAGAAAGAAGGCACACAGGCTTTCTGAGTTGTCAGCGTTCTTGCATTCATTCTTTCTCATCTGTGTGGGCTGATGTTCTTTCAGTCTTTGAAGTTCTGTCCTTTGGATGAGTTTTTTTTTTCTTTTATCCTATTTGATAACCTTGGGGGTTTGATTGTGGTACACGGTGAGTTCAGTGGACTGGCTTTGTTTCTGGAAGATTGTAGGGGGGTCAAAGCTCAGCTCCCAACTTCTGGACTGTGTGCTCTAATTCTGGACTTCTACTGGGCCGATTTTGTTCCCAATTTCCTTGAGATTAGGAATCCACTGTGTGGGGGGTACAGAGGTTCTCCCAGATAACTGGTCACAACAGTAGTATGGGTGGTGCCAGCCAAAGCGCTTCATAGGGTGGTGGCAGTGGAATCTGTCCTCGTTTGCATGTGCCAGCAGCAGTGGCAGTGGCACTGTGGAGGAGTGCATGCTTGTCCATTGTGGTGGGGTGCTAGTGGGTGCTGGGTTGCCAGCCTCTGTGCAGGTGTTCACAGCAGTGGCAGAGGCAGCATGGTGTCAGGAGGAAGGGCACCCCAGCTGGTGTCTTATATGTGTTTGCACTAGTGATGGTATTAGCATGTGGATGGGGTGCTGGTGGGTGCAAGAGTGTGTGTGTCCTCTGTGTGTGTTCCTGTGGGTGGCAGTGACCACTCAGGGTGGACGTGTGTCCATTATTCTCCATGCCTAGTTTCAGGCTGGTGGTAGCTTGGTGCAGAGGTGGGGCATTAGTGGGGGCAAGCTCTACCCATACACACATGCTCTGGCAAAGCCCTGGGGGGGCTGGCTGTGGGCAAGTGTATGCAGGCAAAGCAGCACAGGGGAGGCTGCAATCGTGGGAGGGCATAGGCAGGGTGGTGTATGTCTGTGGGGCTACTCTGCTGGAGCTCTTTGCTGGTCAGGTATGGTCTGCCAGCACAGGAGCTATGATGTGCAGCCCTAGGAGGTACCCTCTGTGGGCACCCAAGGCTGCACTACAAGAAGGCGTGGCCAGACTGGGGCCCTGGGAGAGACTGAGGGATGCTCTGGTCGGACCGGCCCTGTCTCATGGACCACCCTGCAGAGTTCAGATCCCACAGTTCTCCTAGGCCTTAAGACTCTATAGGAGCAAGTTGAACTTTAGGGGGATGGGTGTCCCTGGCCATGCTCCACTAGAGAAGCTCCTGCAACAAACTCTCTGGGCTCCACACTGGCTGGAGTTCTGCCCCTACCCCTTCTCTAAGCAGCTTTCCCTGCCAACTCAAGTGTCCACGGTCGTTGAGGGACCTCCTCCTGTCAGGGTTCCAGATGCCCATGACAAGATTGGGATACTCTTGCCAGTTCAGCTCACCCCTTCTCCAGGAACCAGAGATGGTGTTTCAAGAAGGAGCTCATAGTCAATAGTAGATAGTGCTGCTTAGAAGTTAAGTATAGTGTCCATAGGCTATGGTGGTGATTGGTGACCTTGGGGGAAGTGTGTTCCACTGGAGTGATGGGATGGAAGTCGAGGAGCAGTGGGCAGAAGAATTGGGGGAGGTGGTGATGTGGAGGTGGTGATGTGCACACCTCCACACCTCTATGAAATGTGGCAGTGGGGAATCCCAGGATGGAACTAGAATCTGATATGGGGCCTTTGGATGAATTTCTAATCAAATGGGAGATCGTTGAGCTGATGGGCTGAGGCTGAAAGAGAAGTTGAAGTACGTGAAAAGAAGAGATGGGGGAAGATGGATGTCACTGAGTCTGTGAGAAGCAGAAGGGGGAGGAATCAGAAGACAAGAAGAGGATGGGCTTTAGGTAGGAGTTGGACACCACTTCTGTTATAACAGGAGGAAAGGCAGGATATTTACTTAACACCTGTGACTGGCAAATAAGGAACGTGGTCCCATCTCCAGGAAGCTGCCGTCTAGTTGGAGTGGCAAGACATTACAACAAAAAAAGAATAATTCAGTGTGTGATAAGCCTACAGGGCCCAAATACTATAGAACTGTGTAAGCATTTACAAGAAATACTTCAAGTTAGGTTTCACTTATGTGAAACCTCACTGCAAATCAAGGAAGGTTGAGGTCCCTTATGTGGCCTCATTGGCTTTGTTCAGAGATTTCTCAGGCTTGGTTTCCATCTTAACTTACTTTAATGGTTTGTTGGTCACACACACACACACACACACACACACACACACACACACAAACAGTTTCTAACCAAAACACCTTGAGAAGACATCAGTTCACATTTGATCTTATTGGCATTTACTCAGTTCTTGATCCATTACTCACTCTAGCTTGTGTTCAGGTCTTTAAAGTCTGGATATGTTATTTTACCAAAGTATTAGTTTTGAAGCTTGCTTTGCTTGTCATTACTCATTAACCCCAAACATTTTTGGAACACAAAACACTTGATGGCTGCCCTAAGGAATTTGCTGTCTCCTTGTGTGCTGTCAGAGAATTATTAGAGAAAGAAATCATAGATGGATCACTGAATGAGGAAAACCAACCTGCCTCAGGGAGCAATGTAATCATATTGTCATGCCTTACCTCTTATGCCTACTCTGAGGAACATCATGACCTTTGACTTATTTCTCTCTGGTCAAACATCCTTTTCATTACATGTGTGAATAGTGGAATCGAGGTTTACAAATAAGTTGTTTTATTTCTTTTTTTTTTTTTTTTTTTTT
>NW_016822092.1:796659-804040 GCF_001698545.2 Rhinopithecus bieti | reverse complement strand
TCTGTTGCCTGGGCTGGAGTGCAGTGGCCGGATCTCAGCTCACTGCAAGCTCCGCCTCCCGGGTTTACGCCATTCTCCTGCCTCAGCCTCCTGAGTAACTGGGACTACAGGCGCCCGCCATATCGCCCGGCTAGTTTTTTTGTATTTTTTCAGTAGAGATGGGGTTTCACGGTGTTAGCCAGGATGGTCTCGATCTCCTGACCTCGTGATCCACCCGTCTTTGCTAAAGGTGTTTAAGATTTTGCCACGGATAAACACTGCATGCAGTAAGAGCAGAGTAGTCATTTAAGGAAGTCTACTTCTCAGAAAGCTAAAACGATTGTGAACCACAGTGATTCAAGCAGGAGCTTCAAGGAGCTACCAAAAAACTGTTGTTCATGTAGACTTCCTCTTTCCTTCCTTCCTTCCTTCCTTCCTTCCTTCCTTCCTTCCTTCCTTCCTTTCTTTCTTTCTTTCTTTCTTTCTTTCTTTCTTTCTTTCTTTCTTTCTTTCTTTCTTTCTTTCTTTCTTTCTTTCTTTCTTTCTTCCTTTCTTTCTTTCTTCCTTTCCTTTCCTTCTCTCTCTTTCCTTTCTCTCCTTCCTTCCTTCCTTCTTTCTTTCCTTCCTTCCTTTCCTTTCCTTTCTCTCCTTCTTTTCTTTCTTTCTTTCTTTCTCTTTATTTGTTTAGCTGCTCTCTTAAGATTGCTACAGGATATTGTCTCTTACTTTAAGTAGTCCTACATTTAATAAGTCCAATCACATGTTGACATTTAAGGGGCTCATAATGAACGAAATGCACAATTGTATAATTGTTTCAATTTCTACACTAGTGGGTGGAGGATAGGGGGTCAGGAATGTAGAGGTCACCCCAACTGGATGTGTGATCCCAGAACACGTACTGACTAATCACGAAGGCCACTGAGTTTTGTCTCTTCTCTTTCTGCCTTCTAGGACAGCAGTGCTCCCTATGGGGTCAGGTATGTGAGCTCCATAGTGGTGGATATGCACCACATCTTGGTCTATAGAGAAATCTTCATGTACCCGGGCAACCAGAAGAGCCCTCAGGGCAAGGGAATTCTCCTTTGTCCACCAGCTGTGCATCCAGTCAGGGAGCAGGAGGAGCTCTCTCCTGTCACACCTGCTGTTTGGCTACTGTGCTGCTGCTCCTTGGCATGTCTGTGTGGTGGGCAGGAGAAGAGAAACCAGCTCTATTTCCCTTGAGTGAGCCTCCAGGCTGTGGTAGGTTTGAAGGGAGAAGGCCGAAATCATGTGACTGGTGATTCTTACTGTCCTTCCCCTTCGGCCTCACACTCAGCATTCACCATGAGCCAGCTGTGTCTTATTTGCCACAGGCTGCGTCTGACTTTTAGCTTCAGCACCAGCTGATTTGGGGTCATAGACCCCATAAGGAATCTAATGAAATTTATCAACACACTTCCCAGAAAAATGCATATAAGCATACACATTACATACACATTACATGTTTAGAGGGTTTACAGATGCCCTGAAATCTACCCAAGAATCCCCTAGAGAAGTCCCACACCCCAGAATAGGAACTTCTGCTCAGAGCTCATCAAATACGACTGTAAATGTTGTTCCTGGAAGGTCTAACTGCAACTCAGCTCTATCCCATATCCATTAATTGCAGGGCAGAGGCCAGCCGCAGAAGTCGTAACTGACAATTTTCTTTTGCGGGACCTGTGGCTGGCAGCTCTGGGTGGAGAAGATCTCCTTGATGCAAGAGCTGAAGGCTCTTCCCCAACATCAGCAAGCCTGGGGAGCTGAGCAGGTGGTCTTTGTCCTGCGCTTCCTGGGCCACCTTCTCTGGCAGCAGGGAGCAGCCCAGGGCGGGATCAAGGAGCACTCTTGGAGATGGGTCAGGCTTCTTCTTTTTTTTGAGACAGAGTCTCGTCCTGTCACCCAGGCTGGAGTGCAGTGGCACAATCTCGGCTCACTGCAAGCTCCGCCTCCCGGGTTCACGCCATTCTCCTGCCTCAGCCTCTTGAGTAGCTGGGACTACAGGCGCCCGCCACCACGCCCAGCTAATTTTTTGTATTTTTAGTGGAGACGTGGTTTCAGCGTGTTAGCCAGGATGGTCTCGATCTCCTGACCTTGTGATCCTCCCGCCTCAGCCTCCTAGAGTGCTGGGATTACAGGCGTGAGCCACCGCGCCCGGCCGGGTCAGGCTTCTTAAGGGGAAGGACCCCTCCAGCAGGGCTGCGTGAGCTGAGGACAGCATGGCCCTCCCAGCAGGAACTCACTGGAGACACCTGGGTCTTGTCAATCAAATTATTTTCTGTCAAACAGTTGGGATGAACATTTCCCTCAAGGGGCCCCAGACTGCACCTGAAGGAACTGAGGTCTCCCTGGGTCTCCGGGGTTCTGGATGTGGATGTCCTGCGGACAGGAGGGGGCTTTTCTTGTCCTCCTGCTCCGGCGTCTCTACCTGACCCTCCTCCTCTATCACTGCTCTGGGCTTTCCTTGGGTCCTCACCTTGGTCTTATTCGGCAGCCTGGCTGGGATCGGAATCAGCTTCCTAGCCCCGGTCACCTGCTCAAGTGGCGAAGGCAGTTGGAGAGGGAACTGGCTGCTGGGAGGAGGTATCCTCACGGAGCTGGGGTGTCCCAGCATCATGGAGTTGCGAGCAGACAGCACAGGTTTCTTCCTTGAGGGGAGCCGGCCGCCCACAGCAGGCAGGATCCCCAGGGGGACGTCCGTGTCTGGCGGGAGAGGACACGGTTCCCTAGGGGCGCTGTAGAAGTTGACTGGAGAAGGCCCACGGCTCTGCTGAGGGTTGAAGAGGAATCGGAAAGGGCCCGGGGTAGGCGTGGGCGCCGCAGGGTGAGCCGGGCCAGGCTGAGAGGACTCACGGGCTATGGGAGCTTGTGAGCGACGGCCCGGCAGGGGTCTGCGGCGGGACCCGGGACGAAATATACTTAATAAATTGCCCATTTAGAGCAAGTTGTGCGGGTACAATGGCGAGAAAACGGTCAGTAATGGAGACGCTGCTCCGTAGTCGCTCACTTCTCTTTCGCCAGGCGCGCACTGGGCAGCTGAGCGCTTGTGACGTCCCAATGGGGCTGGTGACAGAACCAGGGCGCGCAGAAGCGCGCGGGAGCACCCCCGTCCTAGGGCGCCTACCAGAGGGGTCAAAGGGCAAAAGGGAGAGCCCCACCCCCACCACTCCCGCCTCCGCAGAACCCAGCAGGACTCTCTCACACCTGGTGACATCCTGCTCCCGGGGGCAGGTATGTGGCCCCTGATGGGCCCCTCTGTGAGGCTGTGGGGGATGCAGGGCTGACATATCAGAGCCCTTTCCACCTGGCGCTTGGCCTGGGCACTGTCTTGGCACCCAGTGGCCCTGTATTGCCCGGCCCTATCTCCTGGGTTACAGGGCCAGAATCTGCTGGAAGCCCAGCACAGGGCCACCCGCATCCTACCAAGTTCCCCCAGGGCTGTTCCAGTGCCTCTGTGCCGCCTGAAGCCAGGCCCGTCTTCTCCATGGCGGCCCTGGCAGCTAGGGCCACCAGTCCCGCTATGCAGGTTTCCAGGGAGAGGATGCCGTGCCCTGAACTGACTGGATGCTGCCCCTTACCACATCCCTTCCTGGCAGGCAGGGTCTCCACTTCTTTTCACAAATTTACCTAAGACCTTCCCACAAGTCCTTCAGGTGGTCATGGCCCAGCTGGGCTTTGAACCCGGGCTGTGTGATTCCACAGCTGGCACTGTGGCCTGTGTGCCTCCTGATCATGGATACAGCACGTATTCTTATTTTTTCCTGTAGTCCTGGGGTACTTAGCACCGTGCACTATCTGTAATAAGCACATGCACACCTAGAAGGAGGCCTTCACGTCAACACGTAAGTTGACCATGGCCCACTCTGGGCTCCGGTCCTCTACAAAGATATAGGGCAGGGACTACCCATTGTCAGCACAGCACCATCCCACATTGCTCTTCTAATGGAGCGTTCAGCCCAGATGTTTTTTCTTATCTAGTGGGAAGGATCCAAGTATGTAAAGATTATGTTCTAGATCAGCTTTGGTCTATCCTGAAAGAAATTCACCAGGGGAATTATTCCATATTGGTAAGAAGCCAGTTTCTTTGGCCTTCCTGAAATATGTCTTGAAAGCAAATATGTCATTTATTTGCAAGTTAACAGTGGAGCAATGTATTGGATTAAAATATGATCAACAAAGTTTGGTCATTGTGAGCATGCCAGCTGGATCCACTCTTCACCACACATTAACACCTAAATACAATTTCTGATCTTATGCCCAAGAGAAGGACATACTCTTGGGTGTCTGGACAAGGAGAACATGCATGAAAAATCAATGATTCTTCTTACCCATCAGGCAAGTGAAGTCATGGAGCAAACCACGACCCCATAACTGGAGAGACAGAATAATACCAAAGCCACAACTTACAGCCTCAGAAACCCACAGGTAGAGACCTCCACAGGAACAAGCAACTGGGTGGGGAAAGCAAAGTGCAACTGACAAATTGCTGGAGGCCCAGTGTGAACAAGGCTGAGAGTTAAAACTCTAAGAGTTTCCAGCCATAGAGAGGCCCCATGAGCTGTAAAGCTTCAATAGCTCTACTGGGTTCTGAAAGTGAAAAGGTGTGAAATATTGCATTTCTCTAATGATTAGTAATGTTACATTACTCTGGTGGTTAGTAATTTTTTCCTTTTTTCTGGCCACTTGTATGTCTTTTTTTGAGAAGTGTCTGTTAATGTCTTTTGCACATTTCTTGATGAGGCTATTTGGTTTTTAATTTTGTCTTGTTCAATTGTTTACATTCCTTATAGATTCTGGATATTAGGGCTTTGTCAGATGCTTAGTTTGCAAATATTTTCTCCCCTTCTGTAGGCTGTCTGCTTACTCTGTTGATAGTTCCTTTACTGTGCAGAAGCTCTTTCATTTAATTAAGTCCCACTTGTCAATTTTTGTATTTGTTGCAATTGCTTTTGAGGATATAGTCATAAATTCTTTGCCAATGTTGATGTGCAGAATGCTGTTTTCTAGGTTTTCTTCTAGGGTTCTTATATTCTGAGGTCTTACATTTGAATCTTTAATCCATCATGGTTACTTTTTGTATATGGTAAAGGTAGGGGTCCAGTTTCAGTCTTCAGCATATGGCTAGCCAGATATCTCAGGAACATTTATTGACTAGGGAGTCCTTTCCTCTTTGTTTATTTTTGTCAACTTTGTTGAAGATTATATGGCTGTAGGTGTTTGGCTTTATTCTTGGGTTCTCTATTCTGTTCCATTGGTCTGCATATTTGTTTTTGTACCAGTACCATGCTGTTTTGGTTACTGTAGCCTTATAGTATAATTTGAAGTCTGGTAGCATGATGCCTCTGGCTTTGTTCTTTTTGCTCAGGATTGCTTTAGCTATTCAGACCCTTTATTAGTTCCACATAAATTTTAGAATAGTTTTTTCTAGTTCTGTGAAAAATGATGTTGGTAGCTTGATAGGAATCGTATTGAATCCATAGATTGCTTTGGGCAGTATGACCATTTTATCAATATTGATTCTTCAAATTAATGAGCATGGAATGTTTTTCCATTTGTTTGTGTCATCTCTGATTTCTTTCAGCAGTGTTTTGTAGTTCTTGTAGAGATCTTTTACTTCCTTGGTTAGATGTATTCTTACATATTTATTTATTTATTTGTTTTTGACTATTGTAAATGGGATTGCTTGCTTTATTGGGTTTTCAGCTTGATTGTTATTGTTATATAGAAATGCTACTTATTTTGTACATTTGTATTATATCCTTAAACTATATCGAAAGCATTTATTAGTTCCAGGATTCTTTTGGTGGAGTCCTTAGGATTTTCTAGGTGTAGAATCATATAGTTTGACTTCTTTTCTTATTTGGATGCCTATTGTTTCTTTCTCTTGCTTGATTGCTCTGGCTTGGACTTCTTGTTATGTCAATTTTATCTGAATTTTTAAAACAATGTATTAGAGATAAAAATAAACATATCTACAACATGAGTAATAATTGCAGACCAGGGGTTACGAACCCTGAGAATCGTCATTTGAATCTTTTTTTTGTGGGGGGGGAGGTCACTAACTGACTTTTTCTCATTCATGCTCAGGATACGCATTGAGCACTCTTCATCTAACAGCCCTGACCCATGCAGAACCTGCACCCAAGAATCAAGCTCAGGCTTTTTGGCCACTCAGTTTCCAAGAAAAGCAGCTTTATGGACTCTCTCAAGTGTGGGCTGCTGAGGAACTTTCTCTAAAGGTGAGGTCCTGACTCTCCTCTCCCTCCCAGCTACAGCAGATTCCCACCTTTGCCCCGGCTCTAAGCTTGCAGATGGACCTCGGATGCTGGCCCCTGTCTCTCCAGCATGTGTTGGCTTCTACACTCTCTCCCATCAAGGTCTGGAGGAGGAAGGGTTTTGCATCAGTCCTTGGCCTATGGCTGACACAGTGGCTTTGGTGGCTTTCAGCTGTGGTCTAGGCTGGCTGGTGACCCTGTGTGTACCCCTTGCTTTCCAGCAATGGCAAACTGCCCCAGCAATAGCAAAATAAGGGTTCCACTGAAATCACAGCCACAGACACAATGGTCCATCATTGTAAATGTGCCAATTGCAGAATTGCATCGTGTTCTACTCAGGGCTCTGCCCTTAAAAGCAAAGCTTGGACTCACACAGGTCTAAGCATAGCATAGACCAAATACCGGCATCAGGAGGAATCCTCACCTCTTACACCTTCTTCCTGGAATGCTGCAGGGTGTTGCAGAAAAGGAAAATGCAGTGGAAAGGCTGGAGAGAGAAGGCCAAGGCTGGGAGGTACATGATGCCCTGTGCATGGACTCCCTTGAGTCCTTTCTGGCCTGCAGCCTCTGTAAGCATAAAAAACCTGTACCCAGACTGTTTCTTGTTTTTCTCAGGTTTGTCAAAGATCAGATGGCTGTAGATGTGTGGTATTATTTCTGAGGGGTCTGTTCTGTTCCATTGGTCTACATCTCTGTTTTGGTACCAGTACCATGCTGTTTTGGTTACTGTAGCCTTGTAGTATAGTTTGAAGTCAGGTAGCGTGATGCCTCCAGCTTTGTTCTTTTGGCTTAGGATTGTCTTGACAATGCGGAATCTTTTTTGGTTCCATATGAACTTTAAAGCAGTTTTTTCCAATTCTGTGAAGAAAGGCATTGGTAGCTTAATGGGGATGGCATTAAATCTATAAATTACCTTGGGCAGTATGGCTATTTTCACAATATTGATACTTCCTATCGCCTTTTGATTGATGGGTTCAGTTGTTTCCTACCATAAGAGGCAGTTTTCTTTCAGCATCTCAATATTGTAGTTCACTTCCCACTGAAGCATGAGATAGGTAATTTATTTCCAATAAGTTTGATGATTTTCTTTTTCTCTTTTTTCTTCTTTC
>NW_016822092.1:754075-796530 GCF_001698545.2 Rhinopithecus bieti | reverse complement strand
TTCCTTCTTTCCTTCTTTCCTTCTTTCCTTCTTTCCTTCTTTCCTTCTTTCCTTCTTTCCTTCTTTCCTTCTTTCCTTCTTTCCTTCTTTCCTTCTTTCCTTCTTTCCTTCTTTCCTTCTTTCCTTCTTTCCTTCTTTCCTTCTTTCCTTCTTTCCTTCTTTCCTTCTTTCCTTCTTTCCTTCTTTCCTTCTTTCCTTCTTTCCTTCTTTCCTTCTTTCCTTCTTTCCTTCTTTCCTTCTTTCCTTCTTTCCTTCTTTCCTTCTTTCCTTCTTTCCTTCTTTCCTTCTTTCCTTCTTTCCTTCTTTCCTTCTTTCCTTCTTTCCTTCTTTCCTTCTTTCCTTCTTTCCTTCTTTCCTTCTTTCCTTCTTTCCTTCTTTCCTTCTTTCCTTCTTTCCTTCTTTCCTTCTTTCCTTCTTTCCTTCTTTCCTTCTTTCCTTCTTTCCTTCTTTCCTTCTTTCCTTCTTTCCTTCTTTCTTTCTTTCTTTCTTTCTTTCTTTCTTTCTTTCTTTCTTTCTTTCTTTCTTTGTCAGAGTTTCACTCCTGTTGCCCAGCCTGGAGTGTGTTGCGCGATTTTGGCTCACTGCAACCTCCTCCTCCTGGGTTCAAGTGATTCTCATGTCTCAGCCTCCCAAGTAGCTGGAATTACAGGCGCCCGCCACCATGCCCGGCTGTCTTTTGTATTTTTAATGGAGACAGGGTTTCACCATGTTGGCCAGGCTGATCTTGAACTCCTGACCTCAGGTGAACCAATTCCTCAGCCTCCCAAAGTGCTGGGATTGTGAGCCACAGCGCCTGGCCAATTGTTTTCTTGTAAGTATTAAAAATGTCTTAAAGTCTTCTTTGACTTTTCTTGATGACTTCCCTTGCAATTGTTTATGTCACTACTACCACTAACAACCTGAAGCCCATGGTAGAGCTGCTATTTTATTTTTCACATGTCACTAGTCCATCATTTTCATAGTTACAGGAAGGGACAAAAGCTGAAGGTATACTTACAACCACTATGTGGGTAATTGCCTTATTTCCACCTGCCGACTTTTCTTCTTTCAGCCGCAAAGTTTTCACATCATGTTCTTGCGTTCTTGCCACTGCTTCTGGTTTAACCTCTGGCCCCTTTATGACTGCACTGATAACTCGAGAAGGAGTCTGGCCAGATGCCTGCTGAGTAGGAACTGAGAGTCTCATTACAGGTGTACCATGGGCTACTGAAAAAGGGGTAAGTGCTCTCACAGCCAATGGCATTCCAACAATGTTAATGCTTCCTGATCCAGTTAAATTTGACTTTGTCTACAGTCGACACTGTGCAAGCTGTGTAGCTGGGATGGTAATAATTTTGACAGGCTGCATGGTAATTTTGTCTCGGTTTTCAGTAGAAGCTGGCATCATAGTAGGGATTATCTGAATGACTACTTTTGGAGAGGTCACCGTTGTTGGACTAGTGCTGGTTATTAATGATGCACCTGCATTGACTGACTGAACTGCCACAGTTGAAATGTCCTGACCCAGTGATGTCATTACAACAGTACTTGCATTGCCACACGAACTGTCCTTGGAGCTGCTATTGCTGATACAGATTCAGTGGTAACTGGAAAGCTGCATGAAGCATCGTTACCAGGGGCAGTGATATTCACGACTTTAGCTACACCCTTCTCTGCTCTGAGTAGCCTTCTCCCCCTCAAGTCAGCTAGGCTTAATAATAGTTACAATTGGCATTAATCAGCTGCACCTAGCATTTCTACATGTCTGCACCCACGCTTTCTTTAAAGCGTTTATAAGGGATGAATTTTTCCCCCATGAACAGAGGATGTTGCTTTCAGGAGACTTTCTGCAGACAGTGACACTCATTCCAAGATTTTTCAGCAGTAGCTCCTGCTAAATCTTCATTACAGGTTTCACTTCTGTCATCATCTACGACCACTGTGTTTTTGGGCATATCCTTGAACTGATATACAAGCCTCTGTCCTTCGACCTTTGCAAGAATTCCCCTTTGGTAGCTTTGCAAGAATACCCCTTTGGTAATAGTATCTCAAAGCTTGTTCCATAGTTTCATAGTTCATGTCTGGTTTGTTCTTATGCTTTCCCCAAAGCTTAGAGACAGCCTTTGAATCCACCAGCCTGAATATGCCTTTTTCTCTCTGAATCCATTTAATATACTGGGGACAAGTATTTTTATCTTTAAGTATATCTAAAAGAAACTCCTACAAATATATTATGTTTCCTTTTCCTTCTCTCGGTTTTTCTTTATACCTGACTCAGGAGACCCGCTGGAAATTGGTGATTGTTGGGTCTTTGGTTTGCGGCCAATTTTTTTCCTTTTCATTGGTTCGTGGTTATCTGGTGAGGCAGGAATAGGAGAGGTATCCATTGGTTCAGATCCCTCAGTTGACATCTCCACTACAGTTTCTGTAATGACATCTGGCCTCATAGCAACATGGATAAATTCAGAACTTCTTGCATCCCTCAAATAGGTAGGAGATTCGATAGGAAGCAGGGCTTTAGCAGCTTCAATTCTCTTTTGGAGTCGTATTCAAAATAATCTTGCTCAGGCGAATGTCTTAAAGCATTTCTGCTGTTTTCCTCTAGTGGCTTCATATTTTGGGGTCTTATATTTATGTCTTTAATCCATTTGAGTTTATTTTTCTATCTGGTGGAGGATAGAAATCCAGTTTCATTCTGTGTGTGCACATCCCATTTTCCAAGCACCATTTGTTGAAGAGTCTGTCCTGTTTGCAACGTGTGCTCTTGCCTTGGCACGTTGTCAAAAATCAGTTGGCTGTAGAGGCATGGAGTTATTTCTGGGCTTTCTGTTCTGTCTCTTTGGTCTATTTGTCTTTATGCTAATGTAATCCTGTTTAGGTTATTATAACTTTGTAGTGTATTGTGTATTTTGAAGTCAGGCAATATGATGTTTGGAGCTTACTTTCTTTTTTTTCTTCTCCAGATTGGTTTGGCTATTTGGGGTCTTTTTTGGTTCCATGAGTTTTAGGATTGTTCTTCCTATCTCTGTCAAGAGTGTCACTTGTATTTTGATAGAGATTTCGTTGAATCCATAGATAGCTTTGGGTAAGACTGGCGTCTTAAAAATACTAGTTTTTCTAATGCAAGAACACAGGACATCTTTCCATTTATTTGCGTGCTCTTAATTTCTTTCATCAATGTTTTATACCTTTCAAAGCAGAGGTCTTTCAGCTGCTGGTTAAATTTATTTTTAGGCATCTCATTTTTTGTGGCCATTTTCTATGGAATCATTTTCTACATTTTCTTTTCAGATAGTCCATTATTAGTGTATACAAATGCTACCAATTTCTGTATTTTGTCTTTGTATCCTGCAACTTTACTGAATTCATTTATGTTAACAGATTTTTTTCGGTGGAATCTTCAGCATTTTCTGTATATACGAGTATAAATCTAGAGAAGAGTAAACTCTCATACACTGTTGGTGGAAATATAAATTAATAAAGCCACTATGGAGAACAGTTAGGAGGTTCCTCATAAAACTACAAACAGAGCTACCATACAAATCAGTGATCCCACTGCTGGGTATATACATAAAAGAAAGGAAATCAGTATATTGAAGAGAAGTCTGCACTCCCCTGTTTACTGCAGCACTGTTCACAAAAGATTTGGAGGAACTCTAAGTGTCCATCACTAGATGAAGGGGTAAAGAGAATGTGGTCTATATACACAATGGAGGACTATTCAGTCATAAAAAGGAATGAGATTCTGTTATTTGCAACAATATGGATGGAACTGGAGGTCATTATGTTAAGTGCAACAAGCCAGGCACAGAAAGATAAATGTAGCATTTCTCACTTATTCATGGGATCTGAAAATCAAAACAATTGAGCTGATGGGCACAGACAGCAGAAGAATGGTTGCCAGAGGCTGGAAAAGGTAGTGGAAGGGGATTGGTAGGGGTGGGTGGGGATAGTTAATGGGTATAAAAAAAATTAATAAGACCTACTATTTGATAGCACAGTAGAGTGACTATAGTCAAAATAAAGTAATTGTACATTTAAAAATAACTTAAGAAGTATACTTGGATTTTTGTAACAGAAAGGATAAATGCTTGAGGGAATGGATACCACATTCTTCATGATGTGATTATTATCCATTGCATGCCTGCATCAAAACATCTCATGTACCCCATAAATATATGCACCTACTATGTACCCACAAACATTAAAAAACTAAAAATAAAAGAAAAATAAAAAGAGATGCATCCTTTGGTTCCTGAAGCACAGAGGTGCTGCTACGAGGTGCAGGAACTCCTTGTGGCAGCCACAGCTAGAGTGAGGTGGATGGAGATGCTGGTAATGGAGAGTGGAGTCCTGGTGAGCTGCAGAGAAGGCCGCTGGCACCCATGCTGGTGAGATGCCTTATGCTGGGGTCAGGGTGGCCTTAGGCCAGGCTCTGCCTCTGCCCATTCCAGCTGTGTGAGAAGCTGGTGGAGATCAGCCTCCTCACACCCATTTCTCTTCCTGGGCCCGTAGGAAGACTACATTTCCCAGCCTCTCTTGCTTTTAGGTGAGGGCCAGGGGTTTTGTCAAATGGGGTGGGGGTAGAATTACATCTAGGTTGACCCCCAATGCTCAATCCTTCATCCTCTCTCTTCCCTTCTGAGCCACCTCTGAAGCCATGCATTTTAGAGACAGAGTCACGAGACTCAGCAGGAGCCTGGAGGCCTGAGCCATTTACCTTGTTGCTATCAGCCTGGCATGGGAAGGAGAAACAAACCTTTGCTGGATTAAGTCACTGGGGTTTCAGGCTTATTTATTGCTGCAGCATAACCTATGCTATCCTGACTAGGGTAGACTAAGCTTGGCAACATTTTTCACCTCTCTGAGTCTCCCTTTCTTCATTTGCAAAATGTTAATTGTAATATCTGTTGTACTCAAGGCCATCTTTGCTGTAGGTAACAGAAACCCATCCATTCTGGCTGAAGCAGAAAGGGAATTTGTTGGAATATTTCAGGGGACTCTTATGAAATCCAGCACCCACTGCCTTCCTAGCCTCAAGGACATATCCTTCACGTCCCAGCATTGTCATCCAATCCACTGTGTCTCTGTGTCTCACAGAGGAAAAAATCGGATTGTCTTAGTTCGTGTCAAGTCAGCTGTAGCCAGAGACCAGGGTCACATAAGAACAATGTGTCCTTGGGTTTTCTTATGAGCAGGGTGCACTTTTCTGTTAGGTGGGCATCAGGAGGGAGAGGGATTACTAGTGCCATTTGTAAGGAGTCATCTCTGCCCTGTAAAGAGATCCAAGGGAAGGCCTGCTACTTCTGCTTGCATCCAGACCAGCTGTCGACCCCTTTCAGCCACATTTAAATGTTAGACATTTGAGTTACCCGCATGGTCTGAAATTGCAGCTGGTGACCTTTCAGCAAATCTTAAAGTTCTTTCAGGGCGCACAACAGTGTGGACACACAGAGCAGCCCAGAGGGAGGGAGAGTGGTGTCCACTTCACAGTTACTTCAGCGCCACTGATGCATCCGTGAGCACAAAGCTATTTATGGGCTTGCTCTGCTTGGTAGAGACCCTCACCAGCCTGAGACGAAGTAGTAAGGATGAAAGGAGTCTCTGAACAATAGGATAGTCTGATGGTAGTTCATAGGGCGGGACCTCCACCCGAAGGCTAGGATCTGGGCTGTGACTCTAGAATACTAGCGGAGGTCACATTCTCTGTTAGCAAAACTGTGCTAGGTTGCTTTCCATGCACCCTGTCAAGTGATCCCAACATACAGTTTTGCATGAAACCTCAGCATTCCTGCATACAGCATGGCAGACACCTTTGGGGCATCTGCTCAGCGCATGATCCCCATCTCATACAAAAGAAAAACGATGTGATCATCATCGCCAAGAAGGTGCGTCCAGGGGCTGCAGTGCTCCTGCTCGCCATTAGATGATGCTACTGAGCCAGGAACAATCTGCTTTTCTTTAATTTCTGGGATTTTCCTCTATTTCTCAACATTGGTTTTCTAGAAACAATGGATTGCCACTTTTCCAGTTGGAAATCTTGAGCTGTCTAATGAAAGAAGACTCTACAGTAGGACAGTGATTCATTCAGGAAATAGTTCAGAGTGATGTACGGAACCACCTCAGTGGGCGGTTATTCACGGCTGTTCACTTTATCTGTCAGTGAAAAGTGACACATCTTTTGGGGCTTGAATTTGTGGAGTCCAGTAAAAACCAGAGTTCCTGGGAAGAGCTGTAAAATACAGCCTAGTACTCTCACCCGCCTTCTTGTTTCCATCCCCACCCTCACCCCACACTTTGCAAGGGGGTTATTGTTCCAGCAGAGATTTGTTCATGCCTGATGAGCTGTTAGACCAGTCTAGAAAGGAAATCACGAGGATCCTGTGCTCTTGTCTAACACAATGGTAAAGTTGGTTAGTGCAGGGCATGGCTAGGGTGGGACCGTATTCACTATGGGTCCACGAATAGCTTTTTATAGAGAGAAGTTTGCTGGCGGTCAAAAGGTTCAACCAATGTTCAGCAGCAATACAGTAACATAGAATAGATGCTATTCTATCTGACCCAAAAAGTTGGCTGAACTCCTTAGGAGTCACAAGCACACTGGCCCTGATATTTCAATAAACTATGAAACAAAGCACTGACCCGCCTCTCTCTCAAATGGAATAGCATCTATTGGGCTATTTACCCTTCTTTTACACATTGGAAATTGCGGACAAGAGGCTATTTCTTTGTAGATTGGCTGGAAGAATGGAAAAGGTAAAGTAAAGCCCAAATGTTTTTTTTTTTTTTTTTTTTTTTTTTTTTTAGACGGAGTCTGCTCTTGTCGCCCAGGCTAGGAGTGCAGTGGCGGATCTCAGCTCACTGCAAGCTCGCTCCCGGGTTTACGCCATTCTCCGCCTCAGCCTCACCGAGTAGCTTGGACTACAGGCGCCCGCCAGGTCGCCCGGCTAGTTTTTTTTTTTTTTTTGTATTTTTAGTAGAGACAGGGGTTTCACCATGTTAGCCCAGGATGGTCTCGATCTCTGGACCTGTGATCCGCCCGTCTCGGCCTCCCAAAGTTGCTGGGATTACAGGCTTGAGCCACCGCTCCCGGCCAACCCAAATGTAATTTAACCTCTGCTATACGCCAGGTACTCGCCAGGTACTGTGCAAGACACTTTTACACTTGTCTCACATAATGTAAGCCACATCACCCCTATTATTTTAAACTTTCAACTTCAGTTGGTATGACCCTCGTTTCTCTCTCCTGGCTAATCTGCCATTGTCTTCTACCATTGGTCTGAACTACACAGGTTTTCATGCAGCTCTTGAATACTCCACACCCGCTGATCTCTCTGCCTGGACCTCTCCTCTCTAAGATGAGCATGGTGGCTAATGCCTGCAATCCCAGTGCTTTGGGAGACTGAAGTAGGAGGATCACTTGAGCTCAGGAATTTGAGACCCGCCTGGGCAACATAAATCAAAATACAAAGAAATAGAAAAAGTAGCTGGGCATGGTGATGTGCCCCTATAGTCCCAGCTATTCAGGAGGCTGAGGTGGGAGGATTGCGTGAGCCTAGAAGTTCTAGGCTGCAGTGAGCTGTAACCACACCCCTGCACTCCATCTTGGGCAACAGAATGAGACTCTGTCTCAAAAAAAAAAAAAAAAAAAAAATCTGTTCTCTGGATCTCTCTGTGTGTCTTCATTCCTTAATTCTAGTCAAGCCTGTCATCGAATGTGACCCCCTTCATGGATCTCCAGCCCCTCCAGCCTGTGTAGGTTTTCTTTAGGGCACACATCGCAACCTACTTGTGTGTGTGTGCTGACCTGTGTGCTGCCTGTTCTCACACTAGAATGTCAGTTCCAAGAAATCCAGCCTTGCTGCCAGTATCGCCACCCCCCTGAAATCCCAGTGCCCTGAACGGTTCCCAGCATACGCTAGAAGCTCAACAAGTATCTGCTGAATGAAAGCATGCATGAATGGGCTAAATTGGATCACTATGGGATTCACTGAATTATTGAAGAGATGTTGGGGAATTTCTAAGTTTATAGATTATCAAACTTTTTTTGTCTGCCTCTAACTGAGCATGGAAAAAAAAATAGAAGCAAAGCTCAAATGAAGCTAGGCTAATACTCATTGGAAAGTCAGGGAAAACTAATTTGGGTGGAAGGAGAAATGACCCTCATCTCACTTGAAGTTTTGTTACCAGTGTCTAATGAGCCAAGGACTCCAGTCCCCATCACTAAGGGCTCTCTCAGGACCTTGCACACAGGCGGCTGTACAAAGGACCCAGGGACTTCCCTCCATGGCAAGAGCTGTCTGTGACAGCAGAGTGGCTGGGTGTAGGGATGTGGGTCTTTCAAGACCCCACCCACTTTATCTTCTCGTCTTCACATTGGACAGGCGAGTTGTCCAACACAAAACCCAAAAGAGTATTTTTATGTAAGCTGACACACCCTGCCCTCTGTAAGTCATGGTGTTTTTTGATAAGGATATGGTGATTCTCTTATCTTTTTTCCATGTGGTGTTCTCTGCTGCACACAACCCTGACGTAGCGCAATTGTGCTAATGGGAAGATGCGCTGACTGGGTGGTGCTTCCCTCTCTGATTTAGAGGAAATACGTGGTCTGCTCTGACCCACTGGATGGATCTCCCAACATTGACTGCCTAGCCTCCATTGGAACCATCTTTGCCGTCTGCAGAAAGGTGAGTAGACAGGCAAAATGTGAGGAGGGCTGACGTTTCATGCGTCCCTCCTGGGGTTGTCCCTGGAAGGTTCCCAGGCTGAGAGTCATGAGTTTGGAGTCCTAATCTCTGTCCCCCCACTAACTAGAAAAGCCACTACAAGCAAACCACAAACTTCTCTCTTCCTAAGCTCCTCATTAGAAGAACTGAATTGGTGATTCTCCCCGTGACTACTTTCTGTTGTTCCTAGGGCAGTAATGTAGAAGGACAGCCGGGATCGTGTTTTGAAATCTGGATGCAGATGTCAGACGTAGTATTAGGTTCCAGGTGGTATCCAAAGACCCACTCTGTTTCTTCTTTCTGCATCTCACCTCTTACGGTATTCATTTTCTTTTGCTGCCAGAACAAATCACCACACACTTAGAAGCAGCAAACAACACCTATTGATTGCCTCCCACTTCGGTAGGTCAGAAGTCCAGTTGACTTGGCTGGATTTTCTGCTTAGGGTCTCCTGAGGACAAAATTGAGATGATAGCCAGTGTGGCTCCTTATCAAGAGGTTCCAGGGGAGAATTTGTCTCTAGGCTCACTTAGGTTGTCAGTGGAATTCAGTTCCTTTCTGTGGTGGGATCAAGGTCCTCATTTCATTGCTAGCTGATAGCCAGGATCCTTCTTGGCTACTGAACGCTGCCCATGTTCTTTGGCTTGGTAGCCCTTCATTTTCAAAAGCAGCAACAGTTAGTCAAGGTTTTGAATCTCTGACACCACCTCCCCATCTTGCCTCATCTCCCCTGTCCCTAGCCACAGAAAGTTCTATGCTTGTAAAAGCCGGTTTTATTAGATTGGATTAATCTAACCAGGATGACCCAGGGTGATCTTCCTATTTGAAATCCGTACCCTGATTACATCTGAAAACTCCTTATTGCCATGTAATGTTCAGTATTCACAGATTCTGGGGATTGGGGTATCTTTGGGGCCATTCCGCCTACCCGGAAACCCTAGCAAACAAAGCAATGAAAGAATGAAGCAACAAAAGCATGGATTTATTGAAACCAAAGTACGCTCCACAGAGTGGGAGCGGGCTTGAGCAAGCAGCTCAAGAGCGCTGATTGCAGAATTTTCTGGGGTTTAAGTACTCTCTAGAGGTTTCCTATTGGTTACTTGGATTACAATCTATGTAAATGAAGGAGTGGTCTGCAACCAGTCTGATTGGTTGTGGAAGGCAACCAATCAGAGGCTGAAGTGAAGTTACAAAGTTACATCCTATGCAAATATCTGATTGGTTTCACTTCAGCCTCTGATTAGTCCCCTCCTGAAACCAATCAGCATGCCTGTGGTCTCAGCCACTTGGGAGGCTGAGGCAGGAGAATCGCTTGAACCTGGGAGCCGGAGGATGCAGTGAGCTGAGATCGTGCCACTGCACTCCAGCCTGGGTGACAGAGGGAGACCCTGCCTCAGAAAAAAAAAAAAAGAAAAAGAAGAAGGAGGAGGAAGAAGGAGGAAAAAGAAAGAAGAAGAAGAGCTGGATGCAGTGGCTCGCTCTTGTAATCCCAGCTCTTTGGGAAGCCAAGGTGGGTGGATCACTTGAGCCAGGAGTTCGAGACCAGCCTGGGCAATGTGGCAAGCCCTGTCTCTACACACACACACACACACACACACACACACACACAAATACAAAAATACAAAAATTAGACAGGCATGGTGTCATACACCTGTGATCCCAGCTACTCAGGAGGCTGAGGTGGGAGGATGGCTGGAGCCAGGGAGGTCAAGGCTACAGTGAACCGTGATAACTCCATTGCACTCCAGGCGGGGGCAACAGAGCAAGATCATGTCTTG
Organism: Rhinopithecus bieti; assembly: GCF_001698545.2. Taxonomy (NCBI): domain Eukaryota; kingdom Metazoa; phylum Chordata; class Mammalia; order Primates; family Cercopithecidae; genus Rhinopithecus; species Rhinopithecus bieti. The sequence continues at coordinate 786,047 of NW_016822092.1, read as the reverse complement.
AAAAAAAAAGAACAAGAAGAGTATCTCTATGCTGGGAAGTGTTTGTTAATTACATAACTTATCACTTTAATCCTCACAATACCCACAGAGGCAGGCATTTTTAATTCCCCTTTCACAGGTGAGGAAATGGAGGCTCTACAAATTTATGTTTCTTGCCCATAGTTACATGGCTGTGAAGAAGCAGAACCATGTTTTGAACCTAAAACCATTTAATTCCAAAATTAGTGGCCTTCATTACTCTTTACTCATGTGTTTATTGTCTGTGTCTGCCAGCCACATTGTGCTCACCACTCGTCTGACCAGTAGTATATCCTAAATAAATATCTGTAGAATGAGTGAATACTATCTCCCCTCACAACCTCAGACTAGAAGCATAATGGTCGTAGAGCAGTTCAGTGCTTTGTTTCATAGTTAATTGATATATCAAGACCAGTGTGCTTGTGACTCGTATGGAGTTCAGCCAACTTTTTGGGTCAACAATAAACAAGGGAGAATTTTATGTTTTAGCTTACAAACACATCATCTGGAGACTTTTGTAGAATGTAAAAAAATTTCCTGCCTGTGGCTGGGTGTGGTGTCTCCTGCCTGTAATCCCAGCACTTTGGGAGGCCAAAGTGGGCAGTTCTCTTGAGTTTGACACCAGCCTGGGCAGCGTGACAATACCACATGTCTACAAAAGATACAAAAATTAGCTGGGCATGGTGGCACACACCTGTAGTCCCAGCTACTGGGGAGGCTGAGGTGGGAGGATCACCTGAATCTGAAGAGGTTGACACTGCAGTGAGCTGTGGTCATGCCACTGAACTCCAGCCTGGACAACAGATCAAGAACTCATCAAAAAAAAAAAAAAAAAAAAATCCTACATGCTAGATCAACCTCCTCAAGTTGTTACAAAGCTCACAAATTTGAGTTAAATAGAATTCATGAACAAAATGTTTTTCAGAGGGAGCTAACCAATCAAGCCACAAATTGGAAATTTTCCCCAAAATATCAATACTCTAAACACGATGGCAAATATTGTTCCTCCTATCAACAAACCCAAATCACATCTACAGGTGTCTGATTTTCATTGACTTCAAATGATTTCAGACCTAGTGGCATTCCTCAGCGTCCAACTTTCTTTCTCCTCTTCTTCTCTTGGATTCAGTCCTTCAGACATAGAATTTTTTCTCCTTAGTGCAGCTAAAACCCAGGTACTTGTCTCATGACCAGGAAAAATTAGGCACACAGACACATTGAAAGATGAGGAGAGCAGAATGTATTAAAAGAAAGCCTAAGTGAAGAAAAACAAACAAACAAACAAACAAAACCGGGGATCTTGCCAACAGGCGGATCACAGACTGAACACCAAATACCAGGCCCCCACACATGAGATGAAAAGGCCAGGATCCTCCCCACTGCATAAGGCGTGAATTCCTGGTAGCTCCACCCCCATTTCCCCAGTGCACAGGCGGGCCCTTAGTCTGAGGCACTCCACATTGCTTTATTTCCCTCACGGCACATGTGTTAAGGGAAGGAAGTTTTCACCGTGGGCATCTTTAGGCAAGCTCCCTGTGCATGACCTGGGCGGCATTTGGCTGTCTCCTGTCTCTATTATTTTCTCCCAAGTTAGCAGGTTTATCTGAGCGGTGTCCTTTCCATCTGCCTTGATCCTTTCCTTACCACCTACTTGCATTTGCCCACTCTGTCGCTCAGTGCATTTCTCCCAGGATGCTCTGGCCACACTGACCAGGTGTCTCTATCTCTGCTGTTTCTCTTTTGTTTTGTTTTGTTTTGAGATGGAGTCTCATTCTTGTCCCTTAGGTTGGAGTGCCGTGGCACAATCTTGGCTCACTGCAACCTCCACCTCCCAGGTTCAAGAGATTCTCCTTCCTCAGCCTCCCCAGTAGCTGGGATTACAGGCGCCTGTCACCATGCCCAGATAATTTTTGTGTTATTAGTAGAGATGGGGTTTCACCATGTTGGCCAGGCTGGTCTCGAACTCCTGACCTCAGTTGATCTGCCTGCCTCAACTTCCCAAAGTGCTGGGATTACAGGTGTGAGCCATTACACCCAGCCAATCTCTGCTGCTTCTCTTTAACCTGAATATCGTACTATGTTTTCTTGAACCTGTGAACTTCTTGTAAATATTAAATACTAAGAGCTTCTCAAAATGAGACCCCACATTCTAAACAGAATTTATAGTCAGGATTCCAGGGAAGGTCAGCAGAAGCACTTTGCTGTTCAAGGTGTTGTCTGTGGAGCATCGAGGTCACTTGGGGCATTAGAAAGATATTCAGGAAGGGAGTTACTAAGTCTGAATTTCTGGAGATTATTTTAGTAGAGGAGAATGATGGGTCTATGGCTATCCTTCTTCCTTTTTTTCCCTCCTGTCTAACAATTGTGCATATTATGATCAACATCTCCCTAACCATCACCCAATCACAGGGTAAGCACCCACCATTCTACTCCCTACTTCTATGAGTTCAACTCTACTAGATTCCACGTAGAAGGGAGACATTTAGTATTAATATTTCTCTTTCTGTGTCTGGCCTGTTTCACTCAGTGTGATGCCCTCCAGGCTTACCTATCTTGTGGAAAATCACAGGATTTCCTTCTTCTTTTTTAAGGCTGAACAGTATTCCACTGTGAATATATGCGACATATAAAAATTCATTCATCCACTGATAGGCACGTGAAGTGCACGTGAATGCTTCCAGCATCTGTGGAGCCGTGAGGACTTGGTATCCCTGTTCCCTTCAGCAGAATCTTCTAGACTCCATGTTCAAGGAGCCCCTCGAGGTTGTTTACCCTCGCATCCCTTAGTGGGCTCTTGACTTAAGCTTCTGGATTAGCCAAAATGGGATGAGTTGTTTGCCAAGCATTGCTAACCATAGTCTATCTTCCTTGTGGGTGAACATAAATCCCTACACAAATAACTGGTTGGCACCTGAGCACACTCGGTACTGGAATTTGGTTTTTGAAAATGACAGCTGTCACAATGGCTTCCTTGGAGAATGCATCACTGAGGATTGTGGTGGGAGCTCAGGAGCAGGCAGTGCCTGTGGAGGAAGCCAGGAAGGGGCTGACCTGCAGTTCTAACTCGAGTCACCTTGAGCAGGAGACAATGGACACGTGATGTGGGATGGGGGAAGGGGAAGAAGAGGTCATTCACCCTTTGGAGCATCTTAGGACCATTTTCTTCCTTTCCATGTCCTTTCTGTTGATATTTCCCAGTGTTTCTCACTGGATGCCTTTGGGGATTTGGGTGAATGGGAACTCCTGTCCTTGCAGGATATTTCTTGTCCGTGGCTTCCAAGTATCTAACATGCTAGCATCCCCTACAGCCCCATATTGTGAAACCTAAACAATAGCTACACACATTGCCTGATGTCCCCTGGGTTGCTGCCATACTCTGCAAGAACCACTGTGGAGCTGGATCAGAGGAGATCTCACACAGTGTAGGGGAGAGGCTTGTATCTGGAACAGCTGAGGTGGCCATGTTATTTGGTTTCCAAATGGGCCAAATGAGAGCTGTGTTCCCAGCTCTCATCAGTTGACATTGCCTAGGAATGTGTTTTTAAACTACATTTGCTAGAGAATCAATGGGACTAGGCATCTGGAAGTAAAACCAAAGTCCTCTTGTTTCCCTGGACTAATGGAGGATGGGCAGAGGAGAATGACTGGCTGTTTTCATTATTAGATGGTGCAGGAGGCTGCCCCATCGAAATTGGACCTTGCAGACAGGACATTCCAGGGGCCCAAGTGAGCTGCCCAACTGGGTGGGGCAGGACAGGGTTGAAGGTGACTGAGGCCAAGGATGGAGTTCCTGGGGAAAGAAAGAACATGGGCCGGGGCTGATCTGTGTGGGATCTACTCTGAAAGTTCACAGGAAATAAACTAGGGCGGTGGTGTGTGGGAGCCTCCAGTGCTGTCCCTGAGGGCCGTGCATGTCTTCCCAACTCAGTGACATCACATGGGGTACTTGAAATCAGCCAGGATGGGAGCATTTACACCACAGGAATCAGCAAATGCTACAGATCGGTGCCTGCTTGCCCACCAGAGGTAGCTGACCATCTCACCATTGTTTTAGAGGTCTTTAATAGCCCCCACAGCTCCACCCTGGCTGTAGGTACCCCTTATTACAGAGGGAGGTTGCACCTTCTACTCCTCTGTACTCACTGCTACCAATAAAACAAAGCCCAGTGCAGCTGAGGCAGGATAGGTAGTCAAGGAAATGACCATGTTTTCGGGATGCAGCAACCATGGTGACCAGTGACCGTACCGCCAACACAGTAAGTCTTAACATTTACATTGTAATTGAGCTTATGCAAGCAAAGCTATCTTCAGTAGGGACTTTCCCTTCTAGAGAGCATACACATTTTGATTTTACCTCTCCTCAAAATGACCCTTTGCTCATAATTGTAAAAAACATGGCCAGGTGTGGTGGCTCACACCTGAAATCCTAGCACTTTGGGAGGCCAAGGCGGGTGGATTGCCTGAGCTCAGGAGTTCAAGACTAGCCCGGGCAACATGGTGAAACCCTGTCTCTACTAAAACTACAAAAAATTAGCCGGGCATGGTGGCGTGCACCTGTAATCCCAGCTACTCAGGAGATTGAGGCAGGAGAATTGCTTGAACCCCGGAGGCGGAGGTTGTAGTGAGCCAAGACTGTGCCACTGCACTCCAGCCTGGGCGACAGAGCAAGTGTCCATCTCCAAAAAACAAACAAACAAACAAACAAACAAAAAACACTGGGTAGAGATTTAAGATGTTAATGAGACATGCAATGTATGAAGAAGTATGTACAGTTACTGCACATGTGCACCCAGAAGACTACCCAGAACATGCTTATTAGCAAAACCTCTTCCCACCTCCTTACTAATAACCATGTAAGACTCCCATAAAGGGGGTTTCTCCAACAACAATCAACGCTGTCTCATCCTCTCACGCTAAGGAGAAGCCGTGCTGAACTCTCTCTCTCTCTCTCTCAGGGTGTACTGTCTCTTCTGCACCTAACTTTCAAAATATTCTTTTTCCTTTACAATAAAATCACTCTATGTTGCATCTCCTTTGCTGTGTGCCTTTTGTTTAAATTCTTTTAAACCAAGAAGACAAGAACCGAGGTGTCGCATCAGCCATCAACACAGCCGTCCAAATCTGCCTGAGGATGCTGGTGTTGCTTAGCCAAACCCAATTCTCCTTCTAAAAGAAAGGAGGGACTCCTTCTATGACAGGTACTGACAGGGGATGCATCTTTATTTTACATCAGCATCCATTTGTACTACAATCACTGCAAGTCCCATTCTTATCTGATTTTAAAATAAGAGTTTCAGGAGTTGGCATATTTTTATTTTGTTTGATTCTTCTTCAACTCAGATTTTCCATGAACTGATATTAAAAGTAGTTTGCTTTGACTTCATCAGACAGTGAAGAAAGATGCCCGGGAATATTTTGAAAAATGAAAAAAAAAAAAAAAGGGGGGGGGGGAGGGGGGAGTTTGCCCAGAATGAAAAAATCACCAGCTGCAAGCTGCATTTGCATAATTAAGAGCTGCTGCTCCATCCATGGGCTCTCACTACACCCTGCCACGTGGGCAGGGCCACATTGCCTCTCAGTGCTCTTGTCTGACCTTCCCAGACGGCAGATAGTCTCCTCATTAGCTTGCAGATGTTTAGTCCTCTTTTCTGATGAGATAAATGAAAATAAATTGCCAGGGTTGGTGCTGGAATAGAGGAAACTAGAAACTAGGAGATTCACCAGGGCTTCAAAGAGCAATGCTGTTACCAAATAACATTCAGTCACTCACCCACTGACGACATATTCCAAATGTCTACTGTATGCCAAGAGCTGTTCCGGGCACAGCAGAGACCACAGTGAACAAAATCGGCAGAACCCAGCCAGGAAACAAATAAGAAAAATGCCATATAGCGTAAGTTGAATCAATGGGTGATAAATAACAGCCTACAATTCACCACCTGCTTCCGTAAATAAAGTTTTATTGAGACACAGCCACACACTCCTGTCTACGGCTGGTGTTCATACATGGCAGAGTTGAGTTGCCACAGAAATCATCTGGCCCTCTACAGAAAGGGTTGCTGCCTCCTGGGGTAGGTGCCATGCAGGGAATTGAAACAGGATGAAGTGAGATGAGAGGATGGTGGAGTCTGCTTTCACCTGGCTGATGAGGACCTCTCTGATGTGACCCTAAAACCAAGACCTGAAAGGCAAGAAGAAGGAAGCAGTCCGAGGAAGGGCTGGAGGAAGGCAGAGGAATAGGGAGTGCGAGGGGCCGGGGCAGTGGAGTTGAGTGAGCTCAAGCGTAAAACAACAAAGAAGGAGGGTAACTGGGCTAGGGCCAGATGATGGACCCAGGGGTGCAGGCAAAGAACAATGCACAAGCAATGTGACCCCCACGATGTGACCCGATGACATGACCTGAGAGGCGGCACAGCTTTATAGACCTTACCCAGGGGGTGAGGAGGTTGGGTTTGGGTCAAGTGTGTTAAGCTGGCAGGTGCAAGTTCTGCCTTAGGTTTAGGAATTACCCCCGCCTGCTCAGACTGGAGCCTCGGGGTCAGGGGGCGGAGCAGAGGGACCTCATAGGAGGTGGTCTTGGCAACCAGGGGAGATGTGACGGTGCTTGGACTAGGGCTGTCCAGGCTCTATTACTTAGTGAGCCTTGGGCAAGAATACATGTGGGACCCTCCGCAGGAGCCAGGCCCGGTGGGAAGGACCTGGGGAGTCCCGTAGCTGATGCTCACCCGGGTTGCAGACGTTACCCACACAGCCTGTCATTTGACTGCCAGGATCTGTGCGGTCCTCTCATGAGTCCATTTCAGAGGAAAGTAACCCAAAGCTCAGAAGTATGAGGTGGGTCTTCCCAGGTGAAGGGGACGTAGCAGACGGGGGCATCCCCCACAAGCTGCAGTGCTCTGTTGAGTATGAGGAGGGGATGGGGGACATTGACCATCATTTAAAAATCAGCAGATCAGACCTAAAAATGTGGATATTTGGCTTCTTGTAGGAAGCCTGTTCCACATTGGATACACCATCCTGCATGGTGCTGGGTAGTGGGGAGGGGGCAGCTGCTCCACTTAGAGGGAAACAGGCTCGATTTCATGATGTTCTCCACCTGCAGCCCAACTTCAAGAGTCAAGAGTCCCTTAGAACAGGAGAGCTCAGAAGCAGGTCCTGCCCCTGGTGTGAAATTCTGCTGTGTGATGACATTTCCAACCAGGGGAGAAGTACAGTACCCTGCACAGGAATGCATTGGAGTGTGTGGGCCCTGGTAAGGTCATGCCTAGTGAATGTCAGAGGCGACATTCAGTCTCAGAGCTCTCTGGCCAAAGCCAGGCAGCCTCTGGGAGGATCTGGCAAGAACAGGAGTGTGCAACCCCATGGAGGCCCCCATTTTTTAATGCTCAGGTGGTCCATTGGCTCCAGAGGGGTGGGTAGAGTGTTATCCAATACCAGGAAGTAAGGAACTTCACCTACAGTTAAACCAGCATCTGTCTGAGGCTATAAAGAGGTAGGAGGCTGTGCCCACAGGCCCCATAGCACCTTTTCCTCCTGCCTGGTGTGGGGAAAGCTTGACTTGGGGTGTGCACCTGCAGGCTTGAGTCTGAGGTAGCCCTGGGTAGGAAGCACAGCTCAGCAGCTGGACCAAGAGTGGATGGGAAGATGCCACCAGCCCTGGGCCAGGCAGGTCAACAGTCACTTGATGCTCTTACAGCCTGTGCATCAGCACCAGACCACACCCCACAGGCAGGGGACTCCTGTTCAGGTGGCATGGGACCAGTTGGGGTCCTGCACTGAGCACGCCATGGGTGCTGGATGGAGTAGTGCTGGGAAGATTTAAAGCTTCACCTTTCAGAAATATTTGAGTGCAAAGAACACACTGAAACATTAAAAGAAAACACTCCCTACATCTGTATCTCCGCATTAACTATGACTTTCTGGCTCTAATGAATGGAATCAGAGTCCGTGTGCATTCTGTTCTCTGGAAAGCTGGTGTCCCCTGAGCTCCCTGGAGCAGAGCTGGCTGTGGCAGCACAGAGACAGGAGAAGTTTGTCCTGGGCCCGCAGACCCTGCCCTTGAATTACAAAAGTAATTCCAAAGTGACATCGTGGAATATCTAGAAAACTCAGAGAAGTAGAAAAAGAGTCACTAACAAAATTATTGAAGGACATAAAATAGATGAACAAATGGAAAGAGATTGCTATCCCTGATAGCAAGGTAGGACTGCACGTTTCAATTTCTCTGAGTTGTAAACATTTAATAGAGTTCCAGTTAGCATCTGAATGGGACTAAGGAGACTGAGTTTCTATCTTATAACTTTAATAGAAGAATAAATAAAACATTATAAAGGCTCTATAATCAATATGATTAAATAAGTTATAGGAACAGCCTAGAGAGTGTAGAAGTCAATCACATTCTCTACAGAAATTTAATAGAAAGTAAAAGATGTTATTTCAATTTAATGAGGAAAATGTTTGTTTAATAAGCGCTCTTGACACAGCTGGCTACTTGCCTGAAGGCAAACGATGTTGAACTCTTGCTCACTACAGAGCACAAAGATAAATGGATTAGAGCTTTTCACTGTGAAATGATAAACAATATCTTAAATGGAAATTTGGGAAAACGTGTTTTTAAAATAACTTGGAAATTTAGAAACCTTTTAAAACCCTAGATATGTTTAAAGAAAATGTACGTATTTAAAATATACTTTAAAAAAAGACTTTCTGGCAAATAGATTCCACAAAGTTACAAAGTGAAATAGACCCGGAAAAAAACATTCTTGATGCATTTCACAGATAGAGGGTTACTACTACCTGTAATCTTCAAAAAGCTCTCCAGAATTAGTAAGACAAGGGCAGACATCCCAGTGGAAAGTGCTAACGCGTTCTCAGAAGGTTCCTACCGTCCAAGGCTGAGTGTCAGCTCTGGGTCCCTCTCCTGTCCAGCAGGGGCCACCTCCTGCTATGGGCTCCCCCTTCCAAAACCCTGCGCTCCCAACAGCAGGCGCCAGATCCAGACATGCTTTTGGAATTCTCAGGAAACACAAAGGGAGTAGTCCGGTGAGGCCTGGGAGGAATCTGTCACAGAAACCTGGGGCGGTGATCCGGGAACTAACAGTGGTCTGTGAGGGCCCCAGCTCTTCCTCACCAGGTCGGGACTGGGCTGCATTCCTGAGGCAGGAGGGAATAATCCCTGGAGATTTTTGAGCTGGGCTCTGGCATGATCTGCTGCTTCTCAGACAATCCCTCCTCCCCAATCCCCAAACTGCTGAGCTCAGGCAGGTGGAGCCCACCATGTCAACTGCACTCACACCTGAGAATTTTGTTTTGGGAATAGGGAGTGGAATTTAGCTGATATAAAAGGATTTGAGAGGGGAGTGAGGAATTAATGGCACAGTGCAGCCCGTGGCATGTGTGGTTTCTAATCAGGAGGTGTGTGGATTATATGAATCTGTAACATAGGCTGATTTATGTAACCAACTTAAAAGGTTAGAAAATCATTTCAAGCTAATTACCAAGAATAGGTCTAATTGGAAACACTATTTCAACAACAGTCCCCATGAGTGCCTAATTTACTGGTGAAAACCCACTCTGATATTGATGATGACACTCATGCTCTTTTCCTCTCTTTTTGTTCATAAAGTGACCATTGCCTGAGTGAAACAGTCACAAGAGAGATAGAAAGCGAGGGAAGAAAGGTGGGAGGGAGGAAGAAGTGAGGGAGCGAAACATTAGGAGTTGGTGAACATTAGTTGATTGAGTGACTGAGTCCACAGTTCCAAAAACATTCCTGGAAGACTCAAAATCTAATATGACCAGTTGAACTGAAGAGCCTCTATAAAACTTTATATTTGATAAATTGATTCCACTTGATGGTAACTGTCAAATAATAACTGCCCAGTACTCAAGCATAAACGTGCTCATTTTTCACCAAATCACCTGCAAGGCACCTGAATGAAAGGCGTCCGTTCCACCGAGGCTCTGCTCAGAGCACCCACAGCTGCAGGTGAGTTAACCTGTCCCTCCGTGCCTCCTCTAGGTCTGCCCTCCCATGACTCACCTGTGTGAGAAAATCATCTCCACGCTGCCTTCCTGGAGGAAGCTCAATGGACCCAACCAGCTGATGTCGCTGCAGCAGTTTGTGTACGACGTGCAAGACCAGCTGAACCCTCTGGCCATCGAGGAGGACCTCAGGTGCATCGCTCAGCAGCTCCACAGTGCAGGCGAGGTGAGCCCTTAGTAGTCCAGGCAGGAGGCTGTGAGGAGCACCAGGAACTCACACCTGTCCCAAATTCCAGTTCTTGGAGGTGGTATGAGCCTCAGGAGGCAGTGTGGAAACGGGCCAACTACCCATAATATTTCCAGAAATGTGACAGTCACATACAGCCTCAAGTGACACTCTGAACTGCAGTTCTCAGCCCACCTGAGGGGCTGTCATTCTGTCTTGTTGTGTGTTGCTTTTGTTTCCAGAGTCTTAGTTTGGGAGTGCAGTGCCTGCTGCCCTGGGTGACTGGGTCTCTCTCACTCCCCCTGGGCACCTGGTACTAACTTGCTATTCCTGGCAGCCTTCAGGATGGCTGCTTTCCATGGAGTGTGGAGTTACCAGCTCTAAACAGGCTTCCTGGGTGCAAAAACAATTGAGAAAAGGCAGTGAGGTGTCCTTGTGGAGACAACGTTTGAGGGACCTAAGGCAGAGAATGTGTGCACAGACACACAGGGTAGTCATAATTCGAGGAACACGTTCAACCCCCCAGCAAGTGATTCCTGGAAGAAACGATCCAAAATGGGAGGCTTTGCCCTGGTTGTGTGGCATTCAGCACTGGGGTGTGGTTTAAAAACCCAGCCATGGAGCAAAAATACAAAACCAGTTATCTTGTAGAATGTTCCTACTTGTGGATTTATCTGATTGTCTTTTCCCAGTGACATTTTAAGTTATCCTTCCATAAAGCTAACCGAACAGTTGAAAGCAACAACTATCCAATGCTATCACCAATTATAGTATCCTGAAATGAGAGGAAGGAAGGAAGGAAAGAAGGAAGGAAGGAAGGAAGGAAGGAAGGAAGGAAGGAAGGAAGCAGGGAGGGAGGGAGGGAGGGAAGGAAGGAGGGAAAAGAACTAAGAAAACTAGGAAAGTTATAGTTGTAGAACAATGGTAGTTTCCTTTAATGGAATAATTTAATGTTAGGAAAAATAACCCACCGGTGTTCCTCTTTTTCTGCCATGTTCCTGGACTAGTGATAAGCCCACCATGGGTTGTGTGACTCTAAAAGTTTATTGCTATGTTTTGTTTGCTCAGGAGCCTTTGCTCTCTGTTACGCATAGAAGTGCAGGGAAAGCCCTCAGGCCCCATCTCATGACATATTTCATGGCCATGTTTATTCCGTCCCCCGACTACCAAAACGTACCCAAGGGCCTTGCGGGAGGGCCATACTTTAAGCAACACAGTCATTTTGGTTGCTCTTAAAATAGGGGCATAGGATCCAAGAGTCAGGAGGAAATGGGAGGTTCTCCGTTCATCCAGAGCATCACCCACCATGAAACACAGGGGTTGGGCAGTCTGCTTGAACAGTCCCAGGGACGGAGGATTGGAAAAGCGGGTTTAATTCCTACGTGAGCTGACACTTGCTACCTGTACTTCTCGTCCCTTGTTCTGTCTTCCAGGTTGTAAAGAAGCCTTGAATCCTCCTCCATGATACCCACTGCACTATTTGTTAGCACAGATATGATGCTGCTCATGGACTGTTTTCACTCCTAAAGGCAGTGGTGCAAGGCAAAGTGACCTGGAGCCAGGCCGTCCTGAGTGCCCACCCAGCTTCCCAGGAACCTGTTGGAATTTGGAAGGACACTTCACCTGTCTGTATAGAGCCTGGTTTTTGGTTGAAAGCCAGGGGCTCAAAACGTGTGTTTTGGAAGTCAAACCCTGAACATTAGACTCTTATTCTTTCCGTTTCTCTTTTAATAATCCTAGCATTCCCAAGATGAAGGCTACTTCTGGCTAAATCAAGGACAGGTTACCAATAAGAAAGTCAACAAGAAATGAACATTGTTAATATCCTCATTCCAGTCACAATTAAGGGGCTAGGGAGAGGAGAGTGGGGAGTTAGTGTTGAATGGGTTAGGAGTTTCAGTTTGGGTTGAAGAGAAAGTTCTGGAGATGGATGGTGGTGATGGTGGCACAGCAATGGGAATGAACTTCATGCCACTGAATTGTACTCTCAGAAATGGTTAAAATGGTCAACTTTATGTTATGTCTATTTACCACAATAAAAATATTAAGTTGGTTCCCAGCAGGCAGGTGAGTAAGAAAAACTCTTGCCACCCCTTGGAAAGAGTACAAGAGGCCAGTGTGGTGGCTCACACCTGTAATCCCAGCACTTTGGGAGGCCAAGGAGGGTGGATGACATGAAGTCGGGAGTTCGAGACCAGCCTGACCAACATGAAGAAACCCCATCTCTACTAAAATTTCAAAATTAGCTGGGTGTGGTGGCACATGCCTGTAATGTGAAACACAGGGGTTGGGCAGTCTGCTCGAACTCTCTTCAGAGCTTGACTTTCAGGACCATTGTGGACATAGAAGTCTATTTGGGAAGTCTATTGCTGAATATTGATTTTTATTTTATTTTATTTTGAGACAGAGTCTCGCTCTGTTGCCCAGGCTGGAGTGCAGTAGTGCGTTCTCGGCTCACTGCAAGCTCCACCTCCTGGGTTCATGCCATTCTCCTGCCTCAGCTTCCTGAGTAGCTGGGACTACAGGTGACCGCCACAGACTAATTTTTGGTATTTTTAGTAGAGACAGGATTTCACCATGTTAACCAGGATGATCTCGATCTCCTGACCTCGTGATCCACCCACCTCGGCTTCCCAAATTTAATTTGCATGTCTGTGGTTAAAATTCTCGTCTTAAGTCAGCATTTTAAAAATCAGTTGATTTAAAAAATCCTTTGACCTCTTTCAATGCATCATACATATTTGGGGGCACAAAAAGCAGAAACAACAGGGGAGAAAGCAATGAGGATGGGAGCTGGTTTGACTGAGCAATCCCAAGGGCACAGGAATTCCTTCACCCTACGTCAAACCACAGAAGAGAGCTCAGCAGGGACAGCCTGTTGACATGGCTCCAAGTCATGTTTGTGGCCTCGTGTCCCTATCTGTCCATCTCTGTTCTAAGACCGCCCAGGTCTCAAGAGCTTCTCGCATGCCCTGTTACTTTCCTGTATTTTCTGACAATTCTGCCTAAAATCTTCAGTGGTATGTCGTAAGACCCAGCAATGGTGTTTCCGTGATATAGAGGCACTAGTAGATTCCAAAACACCTTTAAGAAGAGTAATAGTAGCTCTATTCTGGGGGGGTTTTGGTAACCACACTTATCTCTTTAATCTTCAAAATACCCACAGAGGTAGGCAATTTACTTCCTCTTTTACAAGTGAGGAAATGTTGGCTCCATAAGTTTTAGCGACTTGCTCAAAGTTACATGCCTGTGAAGAATCTGAACCATAATTTATTCTCAGAACTATTTAATTCCAAAATCAGCGATCTTAATTACCCTTTATTTGTTCATTTGATTATTGTCTGTCTCTGCCTGTCAGTCATGGTGCTTACAACTTACCTGAAAAAATGTATATCCTAAATAAATATTTGTAGAATAAATGAATATTATCTCCCCAGAAAACCTAAGGACTGGAAGCATAATGGTGGCACTGCAAGCCACTGTTTTGTCTCGTTGTCTATTGAATTATCAGAGCCAGTGTCCTTGTGGCCCCTAAGGATTCCAGACAAATCTGTGGCTGTCTGGTACAGGAGTGGAAATTCCTAGTTGCGCTGCAGAAACAATTCATGTTGAGACTTTTTAAGGACTGTATTCCTTTTCTGTTGCTTTTGTAAATATCTTACACACTGTATCAACCAGCTTAACTTATTACAAAGCTGCAAAATATAAGTATAAATCATAAGCAAACCCTCGTTCAGATAGAAGGAAAATTAAGTCTAGCCTCAAAAGATGTTTTCTTCCCCAAAATATCAATGTATTTAAAAAATATGGCCAGCATTGTTTCCTCTATTAGCAAACCACAGTCACAGCTATAGGTGTCTGATTTTCATTGACTTCAAATAATTTCTGGCTTTGTGGCACCCTCAGCATCTAGTCTCATCCATCCCTCCTCTTCTCCTCTTAGATTCAGTCCCTTCTCTTGAGTTGAGAGGTTGTCTGGACAGCATCTTGCCATCTGCGTTGCTCCTCTCCCCACCACCCATGTGCATTTGCCCCACTGTCCCTCAGTGCTTTTCTCCCAGGATGCTCTGGCCACACTGACCAGGTGTCTCCATCTCTGCCGCTTCTCTTTCCCTTGAGTGCTGTCCAGTGTTTTCTGGAACCTGTGAACTTCTTGTGAATGCTAAATACTAAGAGCTTCTCAAAATGAGCCCCCATGTTCCAAACAGAACCTGCAGTCAGGATTCCAGGGAAGGTCAGCAGGCTCCCACCCCCAGAAGCACTTTGCTGTGTAAGGCGTTATGCATGGAACACAGGGATCACCTGGGGCCTTGGAAAGACATTGAGGAAGGGAGTTACCTGGTTACCAAGTCTGAATTTCTGAAGATAGTTATAATAGGGATGAATTCAATGTAATTCATGAATTATTCATGACTTTCTAGACAGGTTAATGAATGTTTCTTTTAGCCCCTCAGGATGGGATCTCTGAATCAGTGGGGAGCTTCATGAGAGAGGTCGGGGGAGTTGGGAGGATGCTGATGGAAGTGGGGAGGACTGTGGTCGCCCTGCACTTGCTTGTCTAAAAGTGATGAGAAGGCCTCACCCAAATGCAAGAGCCATGACCCTGAGCCATCACTGCCCCATGTTACAGGAGACAGGACTTGACCGTCCTTCCACAGGTCAGAGCTATTGTTAATCAAGGTGACAGTGGAAGACGCGTTCCCACTCCTGACTCCACCTGACTGCTGTAAATAGAGCCCCTGAGTGTGTTAGCTGGTTTCGAAACTGAGAGACAATTCAGCAAATGTTTCATCACATTTGACATTTGCTGAAAATACTGACACATTTCCCACGCAAAGATGAGTCACTATAAGTAACTCAAGGGTACTAGTCCTGCTCTCCACATAAGAGAATATTGGTGCTGGGTAAATGGGACCATATTTGAAGATAACAAAAGGGATAACATGGGAGATGATGGTGAGATTCGTATCCCAGTGACTGCTTTGAGTATATTCTGGCTGGCCAGTGGGTTTCAGTTCCCCTATATAGACAAAGAAATGCTCCTCATGATTGGCAAAAGCAGGAAAAGGTTTTGTCATCAGCTCTACACCAAGGCTGCCAAGCCACTAGAGTGGTCTCTACAAGACAATGTCCTCAGCAATCACTGTTAGCAAGGAGCTTGCTTCTGTAGTGCTGTGTTGTTGCTAATAGTTTTTGTTACAGCAACTGCAATGTAGAAGACTTGATCCAGGGAAAGCAGAAACAGAAACCCATGCCTTTGAGAAGGTTACAAGCAATGAAGACCATTAACACCCACCCTCTGAAGGAGGAAGCTGGAAATGGCAAGAGGCACCGCCCATAGCTAGAGCCCCAGCACATGGGTCATGACTCATACTGTGCATGTCAACTACGGGTCCTGCTTCCTCAGGCCTTGGTTGTGGATCACGCCCTTGATTCTTCCTTTTTAGGTGCAGCCCAGTTGCTATGATGCTTCTTGAGTCAATGAGTTCTTTGGCTTGAGCAAGGAAATGGTCTGGCTTCAGTTCCAAGAAGCTGACAAGCACCCAAAGACTTCTTTTTTCTTTTCTTTCTTTCTTTCTTTCTTTTTTTTTGAGACAGAGTCTCACTTTCTTGCCCAGGCTGGAGTGCAGTGGTGTGATCTTGGCTCACTGAAACCTCCGCCTCCTGGGTTCAAGTGATTCTCCTGCCTCAGTCTCCCGAGTAGCTGGTATTACAGGCACCCACCACCACACCAGCTAATTTTTGTATTTTTAGTAGAGACGGGGTTTTATCATGTTGGCCAGGCTGGTCTCAAACTCCTGACTTCAGGTGATCCACCCACCTTGGCCTCCCAAAGTGCTGGGATTACAGGTGTGAACCACTGTGTGCGGCCCCAAAGGCTTCTTTAGGCAGGTGGCAGGACATGGGTGTATCCTGCAAGTGCTCCTAGCAAGCCTCAGGTTTTCACGCCAGAGGCTTGGGGTTTTCCAGCTCTCAACCTAACATCCCCAAATGTTTGTGGTCCAATTCCTCCAGGAATAACAGGGTAAACACGCCACCCCTGCCAGTGGAGAATGGGTTCCTGAGAGCTGGGAGGCCCAAGTCAGATCTTGAGGCTCTTCATCAAGCAGTTGCTGTTGGGCAAAGCAGCAACTCTCCCTCTCTCTTTCTCTCTCTCTCTCTCTCTCTCTCTCTCTCTCTCTCTCTCTGTCTCTCTCTCTCTCTGGGAAGGAAAAGCCATCTCAATAGTTTTTCTCACAGTTTCCTTTAAGGAAATCCTCTAGGACTCAATGAGACCTCAGACCTAGTGGAAATGTAAGGAATCAAACATATATCTCAGTCCTGGGCCCAGTACAAACATTCCTCCATTTGTCTCAACTTCCTGGGCCCAGTGCAAACATTCCTCCATTTGTCTCAACTTCCTGGGCCCAGTGCAAACATTCCTCCATTTGTCTCAACTTTAGAAAAACACCACCTGGAGAGTCCCCGATAAGGTCACAACCGTTTGTGTAGTGGTTTTACTGAAAGCGCGGGAACCAATGAAAAAACTGCTAAATGTACAACTTAAAATGTTAAACAATTGTAATGCTGTAACCAAAAGAATTCCCTTGTTCCTCTGTAACCTTACATATCTTGTTTACATCGGGCTATAAAAAGTGAGCACATGCATCGTTTGGGGCCCTCTTGTATGCTGTGGAGCAGAGGGACCAAGTTCGAACTTGCAGTAAAGATCCTTGCCGCTTGGCTTTGACTCTGGACTCTGGTGGTCTTCTTCGGGGAATAAACGGTCTGGGCATAACAGAAACTATGAACTGTTCCAAGCAACATATCTGGATTCTGAAATCTGAAAAGCTAGGACCAAGGCAAATGTAGGTACCAGTCGTCAGGAAGTGAGTACTGAGCATGTTAGGAAGAAAGTTTTCAGAGAAGGGAAGCAAATAGTGAAGAATAATCACCTCACTGTTATTTAGGATCATTTCAACTACCCTCAACTCATATCCTGTTAGGTGGAGGAGGGCAGCCAACCTCACTCTTGAGGCCAAATCAGCCTTCTCTTTGGGCCTTAAAAAGAACACTCATGAGAGAATGTTGTTTACCCTCCCAGCCCTGCAGGGATTTGCATCCGCGAGGGAAGCATGGCTCAGTTATAGGCAGACATCAGCACCACGTGGTTCCCTGCTCCTCATCCACTCCAAGGCAGCATCAGGCACCATTCATCTTTATATCCATGCCTATTTGCTGAGACCCTGTGAGTGTAGCATCAGCAGGTTTTATGAGTCAGAACCAGTTTCTTCTCATTCCTCTTCACAGAATAAGAAAGCTGGAGCTTAGAGAGGTCAAGAAGTTGTGCCCTGATTCTCGCACTGGAAGGAAGCCCCGAGAACCTGCACCCATCCCCAACTGGCCTCCCTCACCTACTAGGGAATGAGCCTGGGAAACACAGGCTGATTCTGGGATGATGTTGGAGAGGCCCTACATCCTGTGGGCACTCCCCACTCCACGTTACCCGGTGAGTCAAAGAAAGACATTTAGTCACTCAAAGATGCTGCAGATCCCAGTGTCCAGGGAGGAACTTTCACCCTGGAAAACACGAGTTCATTTCCCTTTGAGGAAATCATTTCTTCAGGACACTGAATGGCACCAACCAGCACCCAGGATCCTGAGAGGGTATTGCAGCTCCCAAAGCACCACTGGTGTGAGAAGCTCAGACCTCACAAATACCATGTTATTCTTCCTGTGGAGGACTGCTTCTCCCAAAGAGCCCTATCAATACCTCCAATGCGATGTGATCTTTTCACAAAATGACCTCAACATTCTTTACTGAGTGATGACTGTGTGGCCACTCATATTTGCTTTTTTAATTCCTCCCATTCATCTTAATTTCATGTCTTTTGACCAATACCTTCTTAATGACCCCCTCACAAGTCCCACGCAAACACCATCTTACTCTCTACTTCTGTGAGTTCAGCTTTTTTAGATTTTACATGTAAGGTAGATCATGCACTATTTGTCTCTCTGTGTCTGACATGTTTCACTGAACACAATGTCCTCCAGGTCCATCCATTTCATACAAGTGATAGGATTTTCTTCTTCTTTAAATCTTAATAGTATTCCATGTTGTATATATGTCACCTTTTCTTCATCCGTTCGTCTGTTCATGAACACTCAGGTTGACTCCATATCCTGACTATTGTGAAGAGGGCGCAGTGAACCTGTAAGTGAAGATAGCTTTTCCATGTACTGGTTTTCATTCCTTTGGAGATAGACTCAGTTCTGGGACCTCTGCATCATTCAGTAGTTCTAGTTTTTGAGGAACTTCCACACTATTTTTCCATTATGTGTGTACAAATTTGCATTCCCTATATCTCTATTATGACAGGTCAAGCACAGAACACAATGGGTTATATTTTAGGTCTTATTGAAACAGTCTCAAGACACATGTACCTAATTTGATACGTTTGGGAGTATAATTCAACAATGTAAGGGACTGTATCTTTGCTTTTAACATATTTGCTTACCCACCACAATAACATTATAATTAATTTCAACAATTTGGTCACCTGGCTCACGGGAAGAAAGAAATAAGCGAGGTTACCTGTGCATCAAATCCTTGAATAAATATTTTCTTAAATAACCAAGACCTCTGGAAAGATTCTGTCTTTGACCCCATAATAAGGTGGTATAAGATCAGCCCTACTGGCCGGGCGCGGTGGCTCACGACTGTGATCTCAGCACTTTGGGAGACCGAGGCAGGTGGATCACGAGGTCAGAAGATGGAGACCATCCTGGGCAACATGGTGAAACCCGTTTCTACTGAAAATACAAAAATTAGCCGGGCATGGTGGCGGGCACCTGTAGTCCCAGCTACTCAGGAGGCGGAGGCAGGAGAATCACTTAAACCTGGGAGGCAGAGGTTGCAGTGAACTGAGATCGCACCACCGCACTCCAGCCTGGGTGATGACAGAGTGAGACTCCATCTCAAAAAAAAAAAAAAAAAAGTTAGCCCTACTACATGCAAATGTTTACATATCTCATTTATTCTTCACAACGATCCTGTGAGGAAATGTTATCCCCGTTTCCTGAGTGATGAAACAGGCTAAGGGGAGGTGTGCAACCTGCCCAAGGCCCCACAGCTGGAAACCAAGGAATGGCTGGTCCCTCCCAATGCTGCCTCTGCCACATCCTCCCCTGCCCTGTCCCTGTGCTGTGGGTGCCTGCGGTGATTAAGGGCAGATGTGAAGAGACAGCACGGGAGAGCTTTGACAAAGGTGTTTCAGGAAAAGGAGGCAGGACCGGCTGCCTGGAGGTGGGGAATGATGTTTCTAAGTAGGGCAAAATCAATACACAGAGGGCAAATTCATTATCTACTGATATGTCCTTCTCAGCTTGAATAACTATTTTTGTTTCAGCTTTTGAAATATTGCTTGGCTTCCCAACTGCTGGATGTGGCCCCATCACATTTGTGAAAGTGGAGTAGCCTCTCCCTACAGCTGCAACTCTTTCCCACCTAAGATCCAACACTTCTCATTTATTTTAATTTTAAAGAAATAGAGACCACTGTAAAAAAATTTTTCCAAACAAGAAAAAAGTAACATATATGAAGGAAAAAATAAAACGTCAGCCAGCAAGCAATGTTCTACTTTTTGTGGAAAAGAAAAAGAGAGAACAAGAAAGCATATATGTATTTGTCCTCAGGTGCATAAATAAATTCTGGAAGGACACTAAGAAGCTAACAATAGATCCCAGCACTTTGAGAGGCCAAGGCGGGCGGATCATCTGAGGTCAGGAGTTTGAGACCAACCTGGCCGGCATGGTGAAACCCTGTCTGTACTAAAAATACAAAAAATTAGCCAGGTGTGGTGGCAGGCACTGTAATCCCAGCTACTCAGGAGGCTGAGGCAGGAGAATCACTTGAGCCCGGAAGGTGGAGGTTGCAGTGAGCCGAGATCACTCCATTGCACTCCAACCTGGGCAACAAGAGCGAGCCTCCATGTATCTCTCTCTCACACACACACACACAAACACATACACACACAAATGATAAAAAAAAACAAAAACAAAAAACCTACAATAGATGTTGTATGGGTGGGCTGGGGACTGAAGTGGATAAAAAGTTTTTACTGTCCACCTTCCTGTATTTGGGAGATAGGGATTTAAATTATGTGACTTTATTTTCCATTATAAAAAATTTTGTTCAAATAAAAAAAACTGATTCACAAAATAAAACATAAAGTAAAAATCAGTGTTTCCAACACTGTTCCCATTCCTTCCCATTGCAAAGATAATGGTTACTATTTTAATACATATGCCTCTGGGCTTTCTCTGTATATAAACCTATGTTCACCTATTAAAATACATAGACATAGTTATCTTATTCTATTTTGGCTTTTAATGGGATCATACTATGCACATTGTTCTGGAATTTGCTTTTTGCTCTCAGTGGTATATGAAGGATACATTTCCATGTTTATACCGATGGAATCATAATTAAATTTTCTCTATTGATAAACACTTGGATTTATTTAAAAATCTGTAAATATGTGATGTATTTAATATTTATACTTCTATGACTATTTGTATGAGATGGAAATGGATTTGCTAGGGCTGGGAATGTTTCCCTTAAAAATAATGAGCAATTCCAAGTCCAAAGACAAGAATATCGCATCCCTTTATAACAGTAAACAAGAGGACCCATTCCTGCAAACTCTCACCAACCCTAAATACCAGCAACTTCTACACTTTTGAAAAAGTCAACGGTTTGAGATAGAAAGAGATCTTGATTTGCCTTGCATCTCATGGGCCCTAAGAGGGCTCAGCTTCTGCTCCTGGTGTGCCTCTCTTGATGCTCACATCTGAGAACGAAGAAGGCCCTAGCTGAACTCCATGGAGGGAGCATGGCTTCCCCTCCTCAGTCCTTGACTCAGAAGATTTCATCACATCACAGGAGGAGCCATGAGACATCAATGTCATCTAAGACAGAGGTGGAAAATGGAAATGGTGGTGGTGGGGGCCTAGGGGCTGCAGGAAAGTGCCCATGAATGCTGACAGGAGTCTGGAGAGGCAGTGAGTGTACCCTTGCTAACTGAAGGGTACACTCCTTACCTAAAAAAAAAGAAAAAAAGAAAAATCAGATTTCAAAAGGTGGTCACAATGGTGCACCTATCCATGGAGCAGATTTGGCCACCAGCTACACCCTGATCTGAAACAGTAGAGTCTGGTTGCCCAGAGAAATATATCCAAGTGTCAGATTTTGGCTTCTATAGAAAAAAAAATCCCTTATGTCCAAAATTCTAATTTTAACTATTTTTTTCTTGTTTTAAGTTAGCCTTTTATGTTAATGTTGAAATTTCAAAATAAATCTTAATTTTCAGAAAGCTCATAAAGTGCTTATTTTTTCCTCACCTAGACTGAAAATGAAAGGTTACAAAAGAGTAATGATGAGTTTTCCAGGAAGCAAATATTAGGAATTTGCTTATTTTTGTTTTAGCATTTATCTACGTGCATATAGACACATTTGGAGTACGATGAAACTTAGACCTAGTATTACACTGAATGACTTGAAATGGCTATTTTGAAGGTGAAAAGTAGTCAAATGTCAGCAATGCCGTATCAATCAATGAAAAGCTAACCAGCACTCTTGCCTACTCCACAGCCAGTTTATGTCAAAATGTCCAGACCTTTCCACAGGAGGGTGGGAACAATACCACTGAAGTGCTAAGACTCTTGTGAATTAGTTTGTTTATTTTATGACCTGATTCAGGCTCTGGCTCCATCTCTGTTTTGCTTTGATTACCAACATGGAGGGAGTTTTGGCAGCAGCCTAAACCAAGGCAAGCAGCTGTGTCTCTAACATGAAGTGTCTGCCTATAGGTGCAATGTTTCCCAAAACTTTCTTCCGCTTCAGAGAAGGCTTTTTGGCTCTGATTGTAAACAGTGGCTAGGCACTGACAGGCAAAATGTTCTGTTACACTGAGATGTGAAACATCACCTGTTTGGTGAAGTAACAGCCCATAACTGCTACACCTGGGCCTCTCCAGCCAGATGATTCCTCATGTCATGGGGCCAGTTGTCTTCATTGTGATCCTCGTCCCCACCACTTAGCATCTGCAGAACATCCTCAATAAGATGGCACTGCACTTCATGCTTCCCAGAATACAAGGAAGATGAAGAGTACAACTGATCCAGTCATCTGTTGGATCTGTACATTTGAGTATGAAACAGAGCTCAAACATACCTGTAAATCTGAGCCTATCCAGCCCACACGTGGTTGAATAAACTCATTGCACCTCACCATGGAGCTTCACAATGGCTATTTCTGTTGCAACAGAGGATGAAGCACATGCTCTTTCCAATCAAAAGATGTTGAGAAAGGCTCCAGGTCTCCTTGGGGATCCCGGAATCAGACTGAAGATTTGCAAGGGCCTTTGTTGACCACTGAGTCAAGCTCCCCAGAAAACTTTTATAGAGCCCTTGACCAGTGAACAACCATCAAGTCTCCAAAGATTTGGGGAATTTTCAGACTCCAGAGAAAATTCCATGGATTAAGAGGTGGGATTTTGAAGACTTTCATAAAGAAATTCTCAAATCAAAACACACTTGAAATTATCATGAGAAGACTAACAAACAATTTTGTTCCAGTTGGTCATCCTTAATAAAAGTGATTTCAGGTGAGCATTGGGTTGAACCAAGACCATTTTCTTCCATTGTTGCCATTCTGATTTCAAATTGCACCTTGCTGCTTTATATCCTCTTCAGTTCTATCTTGCACCAGATACAGGCAGAATAGAAAGAAAATGGGTTTTAACAAAACCCATTTGTGCCAACTTGAATAGTAAACACCTGTCTGAGGAAAATCTCAAGCTTCCTCTAAGATTTCAGTAGCGTTCTCCAGTTCATAGGCAGGTTGTGTGTCTTCAGTATGTGACCAATTGTTGTTTGGGAAACAAGATGTCTTTTCCACTGGAAACCCTGCACCAAATTCTGCATTTTCTCAGTCTTTCCCTTATAATCCATCCTTCCCAGTGCACTGAAACATGAGACACACTATATAATCAATGAACAATTCATAGGTGGCATAAAATGCCTTGCAAATACACAGTACTTTAATTTCTGACACATCCCCATGTAGTAGATAATGAATATACTACTATTTATATTTTTCTATTAGAAGATCAGAAGCACAGACTGTCCATATTACTTGACCAAGGGCACACAAGTAACTTTCCTTTTGTGTTTCAATTATACAATTGCTTCATGATTCTTTCTTCACATGGTTGTTGTGAGGAGTGAATGGAATCAAATCAAGCCTGTGTGGAAAGTGCATGGGATGTAGGTTCTTAATGTAGGGTGTTCTTAATGCGGGATGACTATTGTTAGCATCTATTATTTGTGGTAATGATCATAATGATGATTAACGTGGTGGAGAAATAATAATAACTTTAATTAATGATAATAATAAAGTTGAAATTGAACTCTTCCTGCAAAGGACATGGAAATTACAGCAACAAATTACATCACATTTTGCCTATAAAATGAGTTAATTAGTAAGTTGTGAAGAAATGCATATGCTAATTCACTACAGGTAGGAGCACACAATGAAATCACATTTTTTCAGCAAGTAGATGCATTTCAAAAAATTAGTTTTATAGTACTATTTGCACATCTCTATAAAGATACACATGCAAAGATATAAAGTACAGTATTATTTGTACATGAAACATAAAAAAGTTGAAATACTCATCAATAAGAGAAAAGGAGATTGTTAAATCATTTACAATAGGGTCAACAATGGAAACTCTGAATGTATTGACAAAGAAAGATGTCCATGGTACAGTATTTAGATCTAAAATAGAAGAGTTTTGCAGTAGCTCACTCCTGCAATCCAAGCACTTTGGGAGGCCAAGGCGGGAAGATCACATGAGGCCAGGAGTTGAGTCTGTGGTGTTTGAGTCTGTGGTGGTTGAGTCTGTGGTGGTTGAGTCTGTGGTGTTTGAGTCTGTGGTGGTTGAGTCTGTGGTGGTTGAGTCTGTGGTGGTTGAGTCTGTGGTGGTTGAGTCTGTGGTGGTTGAGTCTGTGGTGGTTGAGTCTGTGGTGGTTGAGTCTGTGGTGAGCCACGGCTGCACCACTGCATTCCAGCTTGAATGAAAGAGCAAAACCATAATTCAAAACCTACAAGTAAACAACAAAAAGAAGAGTTTATATTCCTTGATGCCACTTATGATCCCACACATTTTGCTCTAACTTTTGATGGCAGACAGAAGATGGATTCTTCACTCCTTCCGTTAACATGGATGTTGTGCTTCCTGAGAAAGAACACTAAAGTGGTGATAGTGTTTGAATTGACACTTCAAAAGCTGCAGATTTCTAATAGCTGCACCGCTCTTGTGCTGACCTGTTCTCCCTGAGTGGGAACATCAGCCCGTGATTTGGAGCTCTCCATCAGGACTCATTGTGCTGGCGCCTGCAGTTCCACAGTGCAGTGATGTAACTTCTTGGAAATGGAGACCGGACACCAGGTTACCACAGGGTGAGCTAGAGCAGAGCCAGATGACAGATGGTGAGCCCTCCTGATTAGGACAGAAACCCTTGAGTCAGTGAGGCACATTCCATCAATGATGAAAGGCACCAGGTAGCCCTGGTCAAATGTCTTTTGAGACAATGTGTGAACTTCTATGTAAAGTCTTTCAAGACTTCTTTTTTCTTGTGAAATCTGGAGAAGAGGAGGTAGCCACACTTTCTCAGATTCCCTCTATTAGGGGGATGGGATGGCAACGTGGAAACCTCACCACTCAGGGACCCACAGATGAAAAAACTGCCCAGAACATTCGTTCAATCGGGAGGAAAGGAGGTGCAAAGTTTATACGTCATTCAAAGGGTAAATTGATTCCCACCTACTGCCCAATTTGACTGTAAGCTCCCCCAGCACAGGGGATGTCTCAGTGTTGGTTCATCATTGATTCCTCAGCACAAGACCTGACTTAAAGAGACTCAATACAATTTTTCAGAATGAATGAATGAAAAAACACTGTTGCCTGAATTCAGCCATGGTGCTACCATGATCACAAATTCCCTGCCCTTTCCACCCCAGCATTTCATCCCCTATTCCAGGGTGGAACAGAGTGGAGACTGCAGAGGAGGAAATGGGGTCAACACCCAGTTCCACAGCTCTGGCTAAGGGCTAGCGGTTAGGGCAAGGCTTAATCATTCAAAACCTGGTCTCCTCCACCAATGTCAAATGAATCAGGCCTAAACTGATCAAGACCCTCTGCCTCACCCCTACCCCCTCTTCTCTAGTGGAATTGGGAGAATATTTGACAGTTCTATTACCCTTCTCGCAAGGCTTCAAATTCGTTCATGGTTCCATGTAGAATTCCCAGATAAGAAAGCTTTTGAGGACAATGAAGTTAAGAAAGGGAAGAAACCTGGCAGGAGACCGTCCTGAATGAGAGGGAATCAGGTCTTTTGGTTTATGATATTTGTGGGTATTTCCCTGAATCGAGTTAAACACTTCTCTAGTGCATTACAGTAGGATTTTAGATGAGTAGGAATGGTCAAACAATAAACATTGTCAGTATACAGTATCTCAACCTCAACAGCATTTGTTGCAGCATTTGTGTGCCTTTGGATTTAATGTCATTTCTCAAGAATATGTCCATTTCTGAGAGAGGATTCATGAATATGACTGGTATATTAATATGCATATTATCTCAATTAATTCTTAACACAACCTTATGAGGCCACTGGAATTATTTACATTTTATAGTAAATAAAACCAAGGCTTGGAGATGGTATGTCATTAGCCAAAAGTTTATGCTTACCAAAGATGAGGATGAAATTATCTACATTCCAAAACCAATATAAATTGGACAGTACGTTGGATCAAAGTATACTGATGTTGCTTCTATTGGTTTCTCATTTTTCCACTGAATCCTTTAATGCAGACAGGACTGTAATGTAGAAAGGTTTTAAAATAGAAGCTTTCAAATATTCTGTAATTTTAGTTATCAAAGTTTAGTATTTCCAATAAAATATTATTTTCACTATCTTATCCATCTCAATCAAAATAATAAATTAGAAACAAGGCATACATAATTTTCACTTCTACAATCCAAAAGAAAAACCGAAGAAGTAAAACAGAAATGAAAGTTCAGACAAGTATCCAATTTTCTTGCCTTTCATCAGTTATGTGGGAAGGTAAAACGGCATAGCCACTGTGGATAGCAATCTGGTAGTTTCTTCAAAAGTTACACATACCAATTCCCCTCCTATGACTATACCCAAGAAATTGATAAACATATGTTAATGCAAAAATGTATGCACAGGTGTTCCTAGCACATTATTCATTATAGCCAGAAAAGTGAAAGCAATCAAATGTTCATCAATTGATGAATGGATTAATATTCATACAATGGAATACATACAGTGTATTCATGCCATGCAGTATTTTCAGCCAGGAATGAAGTACTGATACATGTTATAATATGAACAAGCCCCGAAAACATGATGCTAAATAAAAGCAGCCAGACACAAAAGATCACATATTTTATGACTCCGGTTACATGAAAGGCCCAGAATAGAGAAATCTATAGAAGCAGAAAATAGATTATGCAAATGAAGGCAGAGGGAATTGAACCTAACTGTGGGCTATGGTTTGAATTTTTTCTCCTAAATTCATGTTGAAATTTAATCCCCATATGGCAGCATTGAAAGATGGGCCATTTTAGGGATGATAGGATCATGAGGGCTCTGTCCTCAAGAATGGATTAATCCATTCGTGGGTTAATAGATTAATGGGTTATCATGGGAATGAAACTGGTATGTTAATAAGAAGAGAAAGACAGAGCTGAGCTAGCATGTTAGCACACTCAGCCCCTTCACCATGTGATGACCTGTGCCACCTTGGGACTCTGCAGAGAGTCCCCACCAGCAAGAAGGCTCTCACCAGATGCACCTCTTGTGACCTTGGACTTTCCAGTCTCCAGAGCTGTAAGAAATAAATTTTGTTTCGTTAGGAAAGACCCAGTGTCAGATATTCTGCTGTAAGCAACAGAAAACAGACTCAGACACTGATTAATAAATACAGGACTTATTTTTGGGGTGAGGAAAATGTTCTGGAGTTAGATGTGGTAATAGTTGCTTAAGATAATGAATACACTAAAAACCACCAAATACTTTAAGATGATGAGTTTTATGTTACGTAAAGTATATCTCAACAAAATAACGATATATACAGACATGAACTGCATAATGACATGTCAGTCAAGGACAGACTACATACATCATGGCCAGTGGTGGTCACATAAGATTATAATGAAGCTGAAAACTGCCTATCACCTACTGGCATCATACCTGTGGAAACATTTAGTGCTGCTTACGTATTTGTGGTGATGCTGGTGTAATGTGCTGCCAGTCATATAAAAGTCTAGCACATACAATTGTGTACATCATATAATACTTGATAATGATAATGCACAACTATGCTATTGGTTTATGTATTTACTGTACTAGACTTTTTATTCTTATTTTAAAGTATACTCCTGCCTGTAAAAAGAAAATTTTAGATATAAAACCACCTGAGGCAGTTCCTTCAGGAGGGATTCCAGAAGAAGGCACTATTATCACAGGAGATGACAGCTCCCTGCACGTTACTGCCCCTGAAGCACTTCCAGTTCAATAAGATGTGCAGGTGGAAGACGGTAATACGGATGACCCTAACCCTGTATAGGCCCAGGCTAATGTGCATTTGTGTCTCAGTTTGTAACTAAAAGCTTAAAAGTAGAAATAAAATTTAAAAGTATAACAATAGAAAAGCTATAATAGAATAAGAATATACAGAGAAATTTTTTTTTGTGGGGGTGGGGATGGAGTCTCGCTCTATCACCCAGGCTGTGGTGCAATCTCAGCTCACTGCAACCTCCACCAACCTGGTTCAAGCAATTCCTATGCCTCAGCCTCCCGAGTAGCTGGGATTACAAGGGCATGCCACCATGCCCGGCTAATTTTTTTTTGTATTTTTAGTAGAGACAGAGTTTCACCATGCTGGCCAGACAGGTCACGAATTTCTGACCTCAGGCAATCCGCCTGCCTTGGCCTCCCAGAGTGCTGGGATTACAGGCATAAGCCACCACGCCTGGTCAAAAATATTTTTATAATTTTAGTATAGTCTAAGTATACAGTATATAGTTTACAGTAATGTCCTAGGCCTACACGTTTACTTCACTCACTCACTCAGTCACTGACTCATCCAAGGCAACTTCCAGTCCTGCAAGTTCCATTCATGGCAAGTGCCCAATACAGGTACATCATTGTTTATCTTTCAGACTGTGTTTTATTGTACCTTTTCCATGTCTACATATGTCTAAAGGCATAAATACACAGTATTGTGTTACAATTGCCTACAGTATTCAGGACAGTCACACGCTGTGCAGGCTTGTGGCCTACCATTTAGCCTGAATGTGTAGAAGGCTCTACCATCTAGATTTGTGTAAGTTCACTCTATGATAGTCACACAACAGTGAGATGGCCTCATGATGCATTTCTCAGAACATATCCCCGTTGTTACGTGACAAATGACTGTATTTTTTTAAAAATACACATTAGGTGAAAATCAGTCTCTGTGTCAGTTTGGCGAGTGGTGAAGACAGAAGCTTCTGTGCTGTGAGAGGCTCAGCTTGCAGATGCACCTGCCCTGGGGGTTGTTGCAGAGGAAAGGCATCTCCCTTTGTGAGTTCCTGCAACTCCTGGAAATTGAAGCATTACTAGAAGAGATCCCTGCCATGATGGTGATGATGGCGATGATAGGAATAGCTAAATAACTCTTAGGTACAGGCACTGTTCTGAGCATTTCACACATGCTCTTCGTGTCATCTTCACAACAAACCTATGGCAGTGGTTCTCAAACTTCGGCAGGCATCAGAATCACCCGGAGGCTCCTGAAGACTCAGATTGCAGGGCCCATTCTGTGAGTTTTTCATTCAGTAGGTCTGAGACAGGGTTCCATAATTTGCTTTTCAAACAAATTCCAAAATAGTGCAGGTGCTACTGGTCAGAGAACCACCTTGGAGAACCACTGCCCTAGGAGATGAGGGCTCTTCTATGCCCCATTTTACAGGTGAGGTGGAAGACACTTCTTTCTTCCTCCAACTCCACCAAACCATGGACAATTAATTCCTTGATGACATTGTCCTCTAGGTCTAAAGGTCCCCAACCCTTGGGCCGTGGACCCCTACTGGTCCATGGTCTGTTAGGAACTGGGCCACGCAGCAGGAGGTGCCTGGCGGACAAGAAAGTATGACCGCCTCAGCTCCGCCTCCTGTCACACCAGCTGCAGCATTAGATTCTCATAGGAGCATGAACCCTATTGTGAACTGCTCATTGGAGGGATCTAGGTTTTGCACTCCTTAGGAGAATCTCAGTAATGCCTGATGAGCTGAGGTGGAACAGTTTCATCCTGAAACCATCCCCCCAATCTGCAGAAAAATCGTCTTCCACAAAACCAGTCCCTGGTGCCAAAAAGGTTGGGGACCGCTGCTCTAGATTCATACAGTAGCTTTTTAGATTGGGTCCTGCAATTTAAAAACCTTTTCCTCTCTCTTCAGTCTTCACTTTCTGGACCATTGTCAAGTCAGAAATTCTGTTCGGGAGATCTAAGGCTGAACACCGAGTCTTTTTTTGATTTGCATTCCTGTTGTTAAAATCCATAGTCTGTGAGATAACAATACCCCTGGCGATAGAGGGGAAATGTCCCTGTAAAGAGAACAAAAAAAGATTTTTAAAAAATGCATCACTCCCCTTGCAT
Source organism: Rhinopithecus bieti (assembly GCF_001698545.2). Taxonomy (NCBI): domain Eukaryota; kingdom Metazoa; phylum Chordata; class Mammalia; order Primates; family Cercopithecidae; genus Rhinopithecus; species Rhinopithecus bieti. The sequence goes on along the minus strand of NW_016822092.1, from coordinate 756,042 downwards.
TATATACACCACAGGTCTGCAGGTATAGGGCAGGGGTCAGAATCTGATACTCTACTCTCCCTTCCATCCCACCTGCTCCAGCACCTGCTGCAGGTGAAATAACTCAGATGTGGGGAAATCTTCTGCTAGAGAAAGGGGTGGCTGGTGGTTCCTACCAACCTGAAATAATCAAAAAGCCAGAATCTAGTTAAAGAAAGATTGAGGATTCCAGCCAGGAACACACTTCCAAGTTTCTTTGGGGAGTGCTCAAGAGAACAAAAGAGAGGCCTGAGTTTTTAAAGAAAAACAAAAGGTTTAATCAGGAGAGTGAGCAATTACAAAAGTTGTTCGTCAGGAATTCTCATTGGTTTACAGAAGTAATGTTAGTTAGTGACTGGCTACACATTGCAGAACTATAGAGTGAGTGGTGTTTTATGGCTACTTGGCATCAGTTAATCTAGAGCCTGCAGAGCAAGTGTCTTCAAGAGATAATTATTTGGCTTAAGGGGGAGTGGGACATGACTGCTATTACATTTTAAATGTCTTTCTGGGCCTAATCATTTAAAGGGACTCTCATTCATTGGGTAAAACTCAATGGAGAGTCACAGAAAACAGGAAGAGCTTTTGAGGAAGTTTTGAATGGAAGCAGGAGGTGAGAGTTGGGAACTGTGTGTTGGGGAATGACCTCCCAACTGGGTCCCTTGGGAGGGGTGTGGTGTCTTGGTTGCTGCTCCTGTGAACTGTAGAGAAGGTCATGTTTAGCATAAATCATTCCCTGCGGTGCTCCTGCAAAATCCTAATGACTACCAGCCCTCAGTACCAAGGTCCCATACACCCCTGCGGCACTGCATTCCGGTTTGTCCGGTGTTCCACCTCCTGAGATCAAATCCTGGCTTCCTCACTGACTAGCCCTGTGCCCTTGGGCAAGCTCCGTAACCTCTCTAACCTCAGTGTACTCATCTGTAAAATGGGGATGAGGGTTATCCTGATGATCAAATGCCATAATACATGACAAGGCGAATGCGGTGCTTGGCACGTAAGCAAGCAGTGTGTTCCCAGTTGACCACTGGTTTCAAGAAGACAAAAACAGGTACAGTGAGATTTTGGGTGAGTCTTTGGGGTTCACCACCACCTGTTTTCTTGTTTATCTATATTTTGTTTTTTATAATGCTTACTTGTTTTACTTGATTTCTTTTACATAAAAATTATTGAGAAGCAACAGACAAAACAGCTGGAAGGACAAAGGGTAAGGTCCTCTGAGAATGGTTGAAAACAGCCACGAGCAAGTTACTCATTGGAAGCACTAATTGGAGGAAACCAAGCCACCGCAACAGCAGGCTTACTGCTCTAGGGCAAGGTGGAGGGAATGGGGGACATTACTGGTTATAAACCAGAGAGCTAGTGGGTTAATTGCTCTATCTGGTAAACACTTACAGAGTCTGCATTTGTATAACAAATCAATGGCTTTTCATCAAATTATGAACAGGTGAGGACACAGAGACTGGAGTTTGAGGGCAAATGTTCACTCATGTCTGTTCCACACACAGTTTACCAGGACATAACAACAACGGTCAGTCCAAGAAAGTGATTTTTGATGTGCTTTTTACGTTTCTGAGAATATGCAAGAGAAGGGGAAGAACAAAAGTTTCCTAGATGGGCCACTGGTTGGCAAGCTTACATTTTAGCCAGAGATTATGCCCACCATTGATCTATTTCAGTGTGTCCCCACATATATGGAGCTCAACACACAGAAACAACAAGAGAGTAAGCAATGATCATGGGAACTGGTTTGGCTGACAAACCCCAAGGGCATAGAAGTATAGAAGTTCCTTAATCCTACATCAAAGCATAGAAGAGTGCTCACCACAGGCAGTGTGTTGACATGGCTCCAGGTCATGTTTATGGCCCTGCATCCCTAATCTGTCCATCTCTGCTTTAAGACCTCAGGTGAACAGTGCCCCACCCTCCCCCCTCAACCCTGCCCCACC
>NW_016822092.1:697311-753819 GCF_001698545.2 Rhinopithecus bieti | reverse complement strand
CCCTCCGCACCCCCACCCCCACCAGGTCTCAAGGGCTTGTCACATGCCCTGTTACTTTCCTGTGTTTTCTGACCATTCTATCTAAAATCTTCAGTGACATATCTTACAATATTATCTCAGAAAGAGTGTTTCAGTGATACCGGGGCACACTAATCTTCTAAAACATCTTTAAGATGAATAATACCAGTGTAGGAGTAAAGGGAAAACTTTTCCTTCACCCTCCCAAGCTTCACTAAAAAGTCAACTCACACAAGGCATTAATGAGTTTAATTAGTTAGATTAATTAATTAGAGAAAAGGCATTCAAATTTGTTTAACATGTATACGCGGAGACTTCAGAATGAAGATGCAACTCCCCAGTTGGATGCAGAAGCTTATACACTCTCTGGAGGTTACAAAGTCAGGGCCTGGATCCTGGAAAAACAGGTTATGGGAGGGGGCAGAAGAGGATTTCTGCTGAGGGGCAATAAATGATGGCCAGGGAGAGTTGATGGGCTTCAAGAACATACAGTGGTCTGGGACAGTCTGTTGGGCCCGCAGGGCAGACAGGGGTTTGTGACAAAACTTCGTCCAGGTTTGTCGACAGACTTCAGTTTCTTTCCTCTTAACATGAGCCCAGTTAATGAAAGCTCGGAGAGGGAAGCAGAGGTAATTATTTTCCTCTTTGGTAGGTCTGGACTTTAGGCAGATAAGGCAGCTTCAGAGAACAAATTTACCCTAGAATTTGAGAGGCCATTTCTTTTTCATTCTTTCTTAGAATTTTCATCTCTTTTTACATTCTCCATGTGTTTTCACTTGTTAATTTTTCCATTAACCCTTAGCATAGTAATCATAGCTATTTTAAGTTCCTGGTTTGATCGTTCTGACACCCATGACGTATCTGATTCTTGTTCTGAGGCTTGTTCTGTCTCTTCAAGTTGTGCTTTTGTTAATGGTGGAGGATGTCCAGGTTCTTGGTGTCTTCAACAAAGAATTGGACAAAACCCACAAACGAAGCAAGGAAGGAACAAAGGGTTTTATTGAAAATAATAGTACACTCCACAGTGTGGGAGCAGGCCTGAGCATAGGGGCTCAAAGGCCCTGTTACAGATTTGGGGGAGTGTAAATACCCTCTAGAGGATTCCATTGGTTACTTGGCATATGCCCTGTGCAAATGGAGAGGATGAAGTAAAGTTACAAAGTCATTTACTTGATCTATACCCTATGGAGAGGATATTTCCTGTCATAGCTAAAGTGTGAATCGGCCTTATGTTTTCTGCCTCCAGACCCTACTTTCCTACCTCACTTTTGGCCTTTGAGAATGCCTTGTAATTTTCTTTTGAAAGAGAAACTTGAGGTACGGTGAAAGAAGCTCTGATAAATGACCCTTTAGGAAAGTGGTGGTGTGGTTTAGAGGGAGGAGAAGCACTCCTTAGTCCTGTGAGTTGCAGTTTTTTAACAAATCTGTGTCCCTACACTATGGAATTCACAAGTGCCTCTCAGTTTTTCCCTCCTTAGACAGAAGAGAGTGGCCAAAGTGGGCTGTTGTTTGGTGCTACCCTTCTCCACCTGGAAGGCTAAAGCAGGCTGGAGTTGGGTATTTCCTTGCTCAGGTCGGTTAAGCTTTGATAAAACCCAAATAGGTTAGAGTTTGGTAAAACAGTGTCTCTTGAGTGTAGGCCTTATTAAGGAGAACAGAATGCTCTGGCGGATTCCAAAATTGTTACTTTTTCCGTCCCCAGCAGGAATCATAAGGGAATTCTCAGGTTTTCACTTTGAGAGCCTGGTGGAGCTACTGAAGCTATAAAACCTGAAGGCACTCCCAGGACCGAAGCCAGGACCAAAGCCAGGACCGAACCCAGGGCTGAGTTTTAATGCTGCGATTTGTCCACAACCTGACTCTGGCAATTTGTCAGTTACAGCTTGGTTTTTCTTAGGAGGCACTTGTTCCTGCAGAGGCCTCTGGCCATGGTCTCCGCTCCTGTAAGTTGCGATTCTCGGTATTCCTTTCTCTCTCCAGGTATTAGGGCAGTGGTTTGCTTCATGACTTCGCTTGTCTCAGGGATCTAAGAAGAGCTGTTGATTTTAAAATTTATTCAGGTTTTTATTTGTTAGTAGATGGTTACAACTTCCAAACTCCTTCCATGCTGTAATGGAAACAGGAAGTCGCTGCTGGAATCTTTTTTCAGAGTTACAGACACAAAGCCAAGAATTTAGTCTTATTTTTTACCTATATTGGACACCCCTGAGTGCTCGGTGATTCGCAGTTTGTGCTGCTCTTGAATGTGACTGAAGAGGAAAGAATATAAAGCGCCAGGGAAAGAGCGCTTCTGTTCAGAGCTCAACATACTGCCCCGGGTTGGGGTGAGGGGAGTGTGCGTGGTTGTGGGGAGTGGGGCAGCGGAAGGGAGCAAGTGTTCTGGAGTTCTGAGCAGAGCCACTGCTCTGCATCCTCACTAAAGCAGTCTCATCAGAACACTGTCCTGGTTTATCTCCTCATTGTCCATCCCTCCTTTAGCCCTTAGCAAAGCCCCCTCCCTGTTTCTCTTGGCTGGGAATGGTAAGTTGGAGCCAACAGCCACCATCCTCAGAGAGATTCTGTGCGACTGAGATGAGCGTGGAGTGCCCTGGAGTCCAGCTGGGCAGTCGTGCTTCCTCAGGCCTGTGCTGTGTGATGGACCCGCTGAGCAGCGTCCGCACAGATCTCAGGAACATCAGTCCCCAAATGAGAGGCTCGCCTTTATCAAGTTATCTGAGGACCCTCTGTTTCTCCCCCTCTTCCTCCTCCTTCTTCTCCTCTATCAATTCTTTAACTTTTTTCTTGAACTACATACTTTCTGAATCTGTTATCTCATGAAAATAATGAATGCTCGTTACTTAAAAATTGAAATAATACTGCACAAAGAGAAACTGCCCCCTCATGCCCTGTCCAACATATAACAGCTATGAACTATTGAAATCGAGATCAGATGCTACTTGCTTAGACCGGCCCTGACCCCTAGAGGGAAGCACCTTCCTAGTGTGTGCCCTGACTGTCCCCGGCTCCCTTTAGAGCCTGTGCAGTGCTGCACTTGCCCGTGGATTTGTGCCAGGTTTTGATTTGCTTGTTTACATGGGAATATGAGGTCCAGAGGAAGAAGCCGTGAGTATATGCTTCATTTGTATGTCCTCAAGGCCAGCACAGCACCATCTCATAGGAGATGCCCAATAAAGACTTAAGCATAAACATGAAAAAAGCCTTACATGTACGAATTATGATTTTTGTTTTGTTTTGTTTTGAGATGGAGTGTGTCACCCAAGCTGGAGTACAGTTACTCGATCTCGGCTCACTGCAACCTCCGCCTCCTGGGTTCAAGTGATTCTCCTGTCTCAGACTCGTGAGTAGCTGGGGTTACAGGCACATGCCACCACGCCTGGCTAAGTTTTGTATTTTTAGTAGAGACAGGGCTTCGCCATGTTGGACAGGCTGGTCTTGAACTCCTGACCTCAGGTGATCCATCCACAAACAGTAAAACTTTGACAACAGCTCATATATCTGGATACTATGAACTGCAAGTTGTTCTACACACTGCTAAAGCAAAGAGGTCAATCACCTCTTGGCTTTCCTGGGGAGATGGGAGGTCTGAATCTGACACTATCTTACCTGATCCTTCACAGGAGTCACAAAGCCTTTCTGTCTCCAAAGCGCTGGGATTACAGGTGTGAGCCACTACACCAAGCCATAAGTAACAATTTATAAAGAGTTATGAAGTATGTACATTCATGGGCACATTAAGCATAGCCCCATGAATGCAAGTACTTAGCCGGGCGTGGTGGTGGGCACCTATAATCCCAGCTACTCAGGAGGCTGAAGCAGGAGAATCGCTTGAACCCAGGAGGCGGAGGTTGCAGTGAGCTGAGATTGTGCCATTGCACTCCAGCATGGGAGACAAGAGCGAGACTTCATCTCAAAAAAGAAAGAAAGAGAAAGGAAGGAAGGAAGGAAGGAAGGAAGGAAGGAAGGAAGGAAGGGAAAGAAAGAAAGGAAAGAAAGAAAGAAAGGAAAGAAAAGAAGGAGAGAGAGAGAGAGAGAAAGAGAAAAAGAGAGAAAGAAAGAGAGAGATAAAGAGAAAAAGAGAGAGAGAAAGAGAGAAAGATTGCATATATAAAATAAACTATGTGAAATCTACAAACCCATATATTTGCATTCAATGTTTTGTACCAAATAGTCCATCCTGCTTGTATGTCATGGTGGTTTTCAATTTTTCTTCCTCAGTGTCTACAAAGAAAAACTCTTACCTTCTTTTTTTTATAGGACCAGAAGGAATCAAGAAGTTCGTAAACAACAGGAGAGATGGGTCCCACAGTTGCCACAGCCGTCATTAGGGCCTTCTCTTCCATAGGGAGTATTTGCATGTACCCAGTGTCATTAGTAGCAGAATACTTAGGATTGTACCTACAGGCTTCTTCCTTTTAAAAGTAAAGGGGGAAGAGACTTGATTACCACCATCCTCCCTCTGGACAACATGAGTTAGAACCACAATGCTCAGCACTTTGCAGCTTAGGATTTACCAGGAAATGAAGTGCTGTTGGTTGAGTTGAAACTAAACATTAGCTCAAGTCTCTTGAATGAGACCCTTAGGCTTATGATCCACCAGAAATTTTTTCACGATGGAGAAAAGTGTATTATATGTAAAATAGTTTGTATATTCTCAATGTTACTATGTTTGGCTCTTCTCTATGTTATACGTTCCTGCTGACACATAGCAAGAACAGCTGTGTGTTAACCACATAATCATAGAACTGTGCAAAGGCTAATAATTTATAATGACAGCACTGACAGTTTGCAGATATAGATTCTACCATCTCAAATGTGAGTTCTGAAAAAAGTGTCTGTTACCTCTGAAAGTGCTCCACTTTCCAAAAGCAGAGCTGGAATGACAGCAAGAGAAAGAACTCCACTGACCTTTCTTTCATATGGATAGGATTCCTGAGTCCAGGCCTCCATTGTCGGCAACATACTGGAAGCAAAATAATGGTTCTCCAAAAACGCAGCCAACATTGCCTTGAAACCTAGAGCAGTCCACCAGGTCTGCACACTCAGTAAAACTAGTTTCTCAGTTTTCCGAACACCTGTCCTTCCAGATCCCCAGCTGTACTAAAAGTATAAGAAGATGCACACTTACCCGGAAAAAAGAAGAAAAAAGCTGTCATTCACAAAGCAAACAGCAAAACTTTGACAACAGCTCATATATCTGAATACTATGAACCGCAAGTTGTTCTACACGCCACTAAAGCAAAGAGGTCGATCACCTCTCGGCTTTCCTGGGGAGATGGGAGGTCTGAATCTGACACTATCTTACCTGATCCTTCACAGGAGTCACATAGCTTTTCTCTCTCCAATCCACAGATTTGGGGATATCATGAAACAGAGGTTCCTGGAACACTTTCCCCTTCCTGTGCTTCTGGTATTGGAAGCCATTCACCACCCCCCTGAATTCTTCACTGGTCTTCAAGCAAAAGGAAATAAAATGTTGAAAAGCAAGAGATTACTTTAGTAAAGAACCGAGGGGAGGAAACGCAGAGTCCACACAGCAGTCCACAGCACACTCACCATGTCTCCAAAGGCACTCATGGCCACTGTGAAGCTGTGTTTCCCTTGACTGTATTCCTGATTGTGCTGCTCAGTCATCTTCATGTTCTTCTCCCACACTGCTCTCCTTCACCCTTCTTCATTCTTGAGGCAAACATGTAACTGAATGCTCTTTATTTCTACCTAAAACCCAACTCATGCTCACCAAGTGAATCTGCAGACAGACACAGGAAAGAAACCATGGCCAGGGAAGGCTTGACGCCTCTGGGAGCTGTTCTCCAAGCCAAAAAATGACAGGAGCATATGCCCATATCATGCTCATAATCGGCGCCATTAGGTTATTGCATTAGGTTATTGGTAAGAGCTGGCCTCTAGCAGCTACTCTCTGGCTATAATCTCCCAACATCAAGGACCATTCTCTCAGGAATCCCTTTGGATGGTTTCAGGTGCCACCAACCATGCCATGTAATCTCTTGTGCTTTGCCTTCCACTGGTTCCACTGTGCATCTAAGCTGTTAGAGTAGCTGAGGCTAATCTCAGGCAAAAGGCAACCAGGAGAAGTGAGGGATTCATGTTTCAAAACCTAGGAAGGGAAAAGAAATGAGGATCTGATTAGACCAATCCTAAAAACCCACCTTACTGCCCCCTGAGAAACTAGAGCCACCACGGTAGAATAAAAATATTTAAGCATCTACCTAAGGACTGTGGAAGAGGCCAGGGATCTGGTTGGAGAAACACAGGGCAAGTGGAGGTATTGGATGGACTCACCAAAATGAAATGCAGCCTGTCCAGAGCTGTAGGAGCTGAAACAGTTTGTGCGATGATAATTTAGGTTATGAGAAAAATATGAAGGTACCTCGTGTGTGAGAAGGTAAAGGCAACAACTGGGAAACCAACTGATCTAGGTTTTGTACCAATTGTACTGAGGTCATCCAGGCAAAACCTCACCAATGGAGACTTCTAATCCCAAGTAGGGATAAAGGGATCCCCAATAATTGGGAGGTGAGTTCACACCTTGTTTTTGGCTAATACACAGCAGGAGGTGAGCTATGTTTTCCAACCTCCCCTTCTTGCAGGAAACCTTTCTGGAATGCCTTCCCAGGAGACAGTGGGAAGGAGAGTACACACTGCTCCCGCAGCCCTACATGTCATGTCGCCAGTGCTGCCAAAACCTCATCTGCCTCTCCAAAACCAGGGCTCTGGGCTGGGGTCCCAGGCTAGGTCCCACGCTGCTTGCCCCCACCCTCTGCTCAGGATCACTGTGGCCACGGGACGTGTGCGGTGGTGCAAGGAGCAAGGCGCATCTTCACCCGACTCGCAGGGGTTGAGCTTCCCTGTCCTGCCCCACCAGCCTTAGGAACACCATAACTCAGCACCCCAGAAATGCGCCCACTCACAGAGCGGAGGTACTCGCCGGGCACCGGGGTGGCCTCTGTCCCATCTGTACAGGCACAGTCAGGCAAGTGCAGCGTCCAGGGGTCTTCAGTCCTCTGCGGCCGCCTCAAGTTTGCTAGTTTGACCTCTAAAGTCCCCCACCAGGATGCCACCCAGGCAGCTCTGTCCCCACCGCCTGCCGCACTGCGATTGGCTGCGCCGCCTCTGGGCGTAGCCTCAGGGCACCGGGACGCAGCACGATGCAGCTCAGTCCCAACCTGTCGCAGGGAGCGGCGCGCCTGCCTGGTGGACCCGAGGCAGGCGTGGGGGGCGGGAAGCCGGAGCTGCGCGATCCAGGGGCTGCTGAGTGGAAGGTCGGAAGTCTCCCTCTGAGGTTCAGATCAACCAACTACCCGACTTAATGCGCTGGGCGAGTGATTCATGAAAAGAAGTTTAAAGCTAGCCCTGTGTGGATTACCAGCCCAACTCTGCTTTTCTTTAGTCCTAGTTTTTGACTAAAGTCTCCTGCAGGGCTGAGATTTACTCTAGTTCAGTGGTTCCTGTTCAGTCCACAGAAAGGTGGGGCCCGGTGGAAGAATGCAGAGTCCGCGAGCAGAAGCCTTCTGTTCCATTTAAGGGTGGGTGCAGCTGAGCTTTAGAAGAACATGGTAGAGAAAGGCACCCCCAAAACACGCCATGCAATGGTCAAGGCCAGACCCTGGGGAGGGAGGGGACTGGCTGGGTCTCCAGAGACCGCAGGCGTCTTGCCGTGCGTCCTTTCCAGTCTCCTCCATTCGGGGATTCTTCCTTCCTTCGTCTTTCATAAGTAAGTGAACGAATCAGCCGTCAATAATTAATGAAGCTCCTCTAACTTTGTGCTATTGTCCTTTGCTTGGGACAGCTGGAACATTGCCGTAGAAACTTAGAAATGTCCAGGTAACTTTCCTAACTGCTTTTCCGAGGCCCAGCCTTTCCATTTTAAAATCTAAGATTAACTCAGTAATCTTGATTTTATGGCAAATGGGCACAGAGTTTGAAAGCTATTTAAACAAAATTATGGCCAAGCCTCTTGATGCATTAGGTAAGAAGGGAGCTGGCCGGGGGTGGTGGCTCATGCCTGTAATCCCAGCACTTTGGGAGCTTGAGACCAGCCTGGCCAACATGGTGAAATCCCATCTCTACTAAAAATACAAAATCTAGCCTGGTGTTGTGGCAGGTGCCTGTAATCCCAGCTACTCGAGAGGCTAAGGCAAGAGAATCATGTGAAGCAGAGAGGCAGAGGTGGCTGATCTTGCAGAATGTCTCCCCCAATTCTTAATCTTCACTCCTGAATCTATAATCCACAAACTTTTATTTGAAGGCCAGAGGATCTCTTCCCAAGATCTGACCTGTTCCTTCTGCCATCTACCTGATTTCTCCTCCTGCAATAGGAAAGCACCACATCCTTGGATGCTGTGAATGTAAAATGAAGTGATTAAGAGAAGAAATTGTTGCCTCCTCCAATCAGAACTGAGTTCTATGCAGAATTCTTACATGCTATTTTCTTTTTCTATCTTAGCAGTGATCCCAAATAAAGATCAGACCTCTTATTCAGAGGGTGGGTTAGTTCTTAACAGTAGAAGTTGGGTCCGCGGTGTATCCTGTGGATTTGAGGGGGAAATTGGAATTGCTTGGGACCATAGCTGCATGTCTCATTTGAGGACAATGAGACAAGACAGAGACCAAGACAGAGAGGCAGCCATTGCTGCAGGGCTGAGCGTGGGAGTGGGGAGAAAAACAAGACACAAGAAAAACAAGTATAAACCTCCAGAGTGCAGTGAGAGATTAACAAAGTTCCAAAGTTTATATTGAGAAGATTCCCCTGGTTGGGGGTTTTGAAGGGATCATATAAGGAATTGGGGATGTTTGATTATTCAGTTCTGTTTTCTTTTCATGGTCTCAAATATTTTTAAAAAGAATGTTTTACCAATACCACATGGTCTCACTTATAAGTGGGGACCAAACATTGAATGCACATGGACACAAAGATGGGAACAATGACACTGAGGACTACTTGTGGTGGAAGACTGACAGAGGGACCTTGATTGGAAGGCAGCCGGTTCGATACTCCACTTACTACCATGGTGAGGGGATCATTTGTACACCAAGCCTCAGTGATAATGAAATTTACCCATGCAACAAACCTGCACACTAATCCCCTGAGCTTAAAGTGGAAAAAAAAAATGTTTATGTGTGTTTTTAGAATTGGTGTATGACACAAACTATACATCTAACAAAGGTCTAATATTGACTCTGTAAGGAATTTAAACAACTCAACAAGCAAAAACCAAATGACCCTATGGAAAAATGGGTGAAGGGCATGAACAGACACTTCTCAAAAGAATACATACAAGTGGCCAAAAAACATGAAAAAATGCTCAACATCACTAATCATCAGAGAAATACAATTCAAAACCACAATGAGATACCATCTCCCACCAGTCAGAATGGCTTTCATTAAAAAGTAAAAAAATAACAGCCGCTGGGGAGGCCGTGGAGAAAAGGGAACACCTATATACTCTTGGTGGGATTGTAAATTATTTCAGCCACTGTGGAAAGCAGTTTGGAGATTTCTCAAAGAACTTAAAACAGAACTACGACTTGAACCAGCAATCCTATTACTGGATATATGCCCAAAAGAAAACAAATCATTCTACAAAAAAGAAACATGCATTCACACATTCATTGCAGCACTATTCACAATAGCAAAGACATGAAATCAACCTAGTTGCCCATCGATGGTGGATTGTAGACAGAAAATATAGTACATATACATCATGGAATGCTATACAACCGTAAATAAGATCATGTCCTTTACAATAACATGGATGCCATTATCCTAAGTGAATTAATACAGGAATTACCACACATTCTCACTTATAAATGGGAACTAAACTTTGTGTATTCGTGGTCATAAACATGGCAACAATAGAAACTACGGACTCCTAGAGGAGTGTAGGGGGTGGTAACAAAAGCTGAACAACTAACTATTGGATACTATGCTCAGTATTTGGGTGATTGCATCATTCGTACTCCAGACTTCAGGATCATGCAATATACCCAGGTAACAAACCTGCACATTTACCTTCTGAATCCAAAATAAAAGTTGGAAAAAAAAATCACATTTACCCCATAAATATGTACAACTATTATGTATTCATAATAATTCAAAATGTAAAAAAACAGAAAAGCCCATCAATTCTTCCCAATCAAACCTGATGAAAAAAAAAGTATCAATCACTACCTGCTGTTAATATGATTGTCTACCCAGAAAGCCTAAGAGAATCAATTAAAAGCTATTAGAACAAAAGAGAATTTAGAAAGATGTCTGAACCTGCATAAATACACTTTCCCAATTATGCATCAATAGTCAACTTAAGAATATGATGGGGGGAAAAGCTCCTCCTTAAACGATTACAAAAGTGTAAAATGCTAGAAATAATTCAATTACAAATACTATACATTTCTCACATAATTATAAAAGACTATCAGGGTAGAAGACTTCTGGACCACAAGACTTATTTTAAGATGGGCCAGTACATCCTGTGTTCATTTATAGGTTTAATTAAACTGTAATGCAAATTTTAGTGGGAATTTTACTCATATCTAAAAAACTATTGGTAAAAATAATAGATGAAAATAGTCACATTTATTTGTAAGCTGTGTTGATGGGAATATTTTTCTTTCAAAGAGTAAAATATTCTTCAATGAAGCAGATTCGATTAGGTTTTTGCTGGGAATTAAGTTGGCCATTTCTATCCAGTAGTTTTAACTTTATAATCTAGTAGCTCTGCCTTAATTAACGTAATAACAAATTTTCAGAGGTGCAGATAGTTTTATGTAGAATGACGTTCATCATGAAAATGTTTATAATATTGTTTCTAAAGTTTCCAGCAACTGAAATTCATTAAATCGATGCTGATACGTTTTTAATTAGAATTCGATTCAGTCACTGCAGTGATGAAGAATCTTTAATAACATATGTAGCATATTGTATTCTCCAAAGATGGCTGCAGAAATCTCTTCCAGCCTGTATGATCTTCCATAGAGTGATGCTCCTGTTTGTCTTCAAAGGGTGGAATTCATTTCTCCATCTTATCAAATGTGGCTGGGCTCCGATCCACAAACTCATGAGCAAAATAAGTTATCTTAAACCATACACACACAAAGAATTGGTGAATGAATGAACTTCATTTTTTTAATTCCTGAGATTGTCACTGAAGCATTGTCACCTGATTGAGGATTAAAAATCTGACACTGAATTTATCCTAGATGATAAGGTGCAAGTCTTTTGTCTCCTAGACATGATCAAGCAAGGAGACACCCAGGAGGCACAAGGCAAAATGCCCTCCCAGAAGCTGGGGGATAGGAAGATGCTGAGGCCCAGTCTGTTCCCTGCAGCATGCATTCTGTGTGGTGACAGAAAACGTTTTGTTGGAACAGACTTTAGTCAGGCTTCTTAATGCTGTGCTAGACTCATCTATGTACTTCCTTGTGAAATTTCAGTTTTAGCAAAGAAACCTGCTAAGTCAGTTTAGCAAGAATCCCCATTCTCCATATCTGATCAGGGTCCTCAGCCTCCCGCATCCTGCAGGTGATGTCAGATAGCCTTGGCTTGTCCTCAGCGAGAATCCTGTTAGGTGAGTTTAGCCAGAATCCTCCCTTACCCCTGATGTTTCCACATAGTCATTTCCCATCCACTGACCCCCCTGCCCCACCCTTTTCCTTGGCTATAATTTCCTACTTGCCCATGCTGTATTCACAGTTGAGTCCAGTCTCTCCTTCTCATTGCAAGACTTCCTTGCCGTGGTCCCTATACCTACCTCAAGGACCTAAATAAATTATTTCTTATAATTCTGTAACAGGTATCATTTAATAACATATACATATTTTTTTGAGACGGAGTCTTGCTGTCACCCAGGCTGGAGTGCAGTGGTGTGATCTCAGCTCACTGCAACCTCCGCCTCCCGGGTTCAAGCGATTCTCCTGCGTCAGCCTCCCAAGTAGCTGGGACTGCAGACACGTGCCACCACGCCCAGTTAATTTTTGTACTTTTAGTAGAGACAGGGTTCACCATCTTGACCAGGATGATTTCGATCTCTTGACCTTGTGATCCGCCTGCCTTGGCCTCCCAAAGTGCTGGGATTACAGGCGTGAGCCACCACACCCAGCCTGAATAATTTTTTAATAGGGACTTACCTGTCTTTTCCTGCTTTCAGAATGACACTAGCAGAGACTCAACCTAATTGAACTGTAGAGACTGGCGTTGAGGAGCCTTGGGGCTTTACCTTGATGGCCTGGGGGCTCACATTCCAGTTCTCCTGGTGTCCTCTGACTCCCAGCGTCCAGTTTGCCAAGCAAGTGAGGCAGCCTGGGGAGGGAGGAGGTGAAGGCCCAAAATCCCAGCTTCCTTTTCTAAGCCCTGCTGGCCTGGTGTGCAGTTAAGTTATTTCTTTACTTTAGAAAGGAAACTGACCCCACTCTTGGTCCTGTATCCCCTCTACCATGACTACCCTCTCTTGTAAAATGGGGCATAGAAGAGCCCTCATCTCCTAGGCAGTGGTTCTCAGTGTGGGGTCCCTGACAATAGCGCCTGCATCCCTTGGAAACTTGTCAGAAAGCAAATTCTAGAACCCCAGCCCAGATACTGAATCAGAAACTTGGGGATAGATTCAGGTATAAGAGTTTTCAGGAGCCTCCAGGGGATTCTGAGGCACGCTGAAGTTTGAGAGCCACTGCCATAGGGTTGCTGTGAAGGTGACATGAGGAGCTCCTGTAAAATGCTCAGAACAGCTCCTGGTGCCTAAGAGTTACTTAGCTATTCCTATCATTATCATCATCATCATCATCATCACCATGGCTGGGATCTTTTCTAATGATGCTTTAATATCCAGGAGTCCCAGGAACTCACAAAGGGAGACACCCTTCCTCTGGAGCAACCCCCAGGGCAGGTGCATCTGCAAGTTGAGCTTCTCACAGCACAGCGGCTTCTCTGTCTTCACCACTCACCAAAGTGACACAGGGATTGAGTTGTATATATATAATCCTTGACCCAAATTAGTACCCAATTTACATTGGCTTTGCAATGTAGACAATGCCAGCCTCGTCTGGCATTGACATATTTACATTTCAACGACCTCATAAGGTTGTGTTAAAAAATTAAACAAGGTAACACGAGTATTTATGTAACCAGCCACATCCAGAATTTCTCCCTCAAACATCGACATATCCTTGAGAAATGACATTCAATCTAAAGACACACTAATTCTACAGGAAAGACTGTTGACCTTGAGATACTGTATATCGATCATGTTTATTGCCTTGACCATTTTCACCCACCTGGAATCCTAGTGTAATGCACTAGAGAAGCGTTTAACTCAATTCAGGGAAACATCCTCAATAACCATGGAACCATAGGAGCTGGTACTCTCCTATTGAGGAAGTTCATCTGCAAAGCTTCGTCCATTTTTTCACCTCATTGTCATTGAAAGCTCTTTCCTCCAGAGATTCCATATGAACATGAATGAATTTGAAGTCCCATAACAAGGGTGATGAAATTGTCAAGTATGCTCCTAATTCCACTTGGGAAGAGGAGGTAGGTGTGAGGCAGAGGGTGTTGAGGAGTTTAGGCCTGATTCATCTTGCAGTGTCCTAGGATACCAGGCCTGAGTCCAGAATGAAATGAAAGACAAGGCCTTGCCCTAACCTCCCAGACCTTAGCTGGAGCTGTGGGGCTGGCTGTTGGCCTCATTTCTTCCTTTGCAGTGGTCTCCACTCTGTTTTTCTCAGGGAGAGGGTATGAAACATTGGGGTGAGAAGGGTAGAGAGCCTGGGATTATGGCTGTGCCATGGCTAGATTCAGGAAGCAGTGTTTCTTCATTCATTCATTCTGAAAATCCTTCTTGAGTCCCTTTATGTCAGGCCCTGTGCTGAGGAATCAAGGATGAACCAACACTGAGACATTCCCTGTGCTGGGGGAGCGTATAGTCAAATGGGGTGGTAGGCAAGAATCAATAACCCCTTTGAACAATTTACAGACTTTGCACCTCTTTTCTTCCCCATTGACCTAAATATCTTGGCAGTTTTCTTATTTGTGGGTCCCCGACTGGGAGGTTCTCATGTAGCCATTCCATCCCCTAACACAGGAAATCTGAAAAGTATGGCCATCTCCTCTTCTCCAGATTTCATCAGGAAAAGGGAAGTTCTGAAAGACTTTACATAAAAGCTCACTGTGCTACCCATTGTCTCAAAAGACATTTGACCAAGGTTACCCGGTGCCTTTCATCCTGGATAGAACGTGCCTTGCCGATTCAGGGTTTCTGTCTTAATCATGAGGGCCTACCATCTGTCACCTGGTTCTGCTCTAGCTCACCCTATTGAGACCTGGTGTCTGGTTTCGATTTCCAAAGAGTCACATGGCTGCATCTTTGGACCTCAGGCTCCTGCACAGTGAGTCCTGTTGGTGATCTCCAAATCAAGAGCTGATGTTTCCACTCAGGGAGAACAAATGAGGATGCTGCAGCTACTGGAGCCCTGTAGCCTTGGAATAGTCAACCCAAACATCATCAACACCTTTAAATTCTTTCGCATGGGGCAAAATGTGTCCATGTTAACAGAATGAGTAAAGAATCCATCTGCTGTCCACCAGCAGACATTGTAGCAAAATGTCTAGGCTCACAAGTGGCATCAAATCATACAAACACATCTATTTTAGAGCCAATATTATACCATGGACATCTTTCTTTGTCAATAGCTAGCGCATTCCATTGTTAGACCACATCATAATGTATTTAACAATCTCCTTTTCTGCTCTTGATGAGCATTTCAAATTTTTTATGTGTTTCATTTAGGAACAGTACTGCATTGAATATCTTCACACATGTATCTTTTTCAATGTGTGTAGATATAATTACCAAATTAATCCCGAGAAGTGGATCAGCTTGCTGACAAGAGTTATTCCATTGTGTGCTCCCCCCTGCAATGAATGAGGATGCACGTTACTTCTCAATTTATAAGCTAACTTATTTTATAAGCAAAATGTGATGTAATTTGTTGCCCTAATTTCCATGTATACGGGGGAGTGTTCTAACTTCAACCTTATTATTATCATTAATTTATGGTATTATTATTTTCTCCATCACGTTTACCAACATCATGTTCATTACCATAAATAATTGGTGCTAACAATAATCACCGTGCATTGAGAACTCACATGACAGACCCTTTATACACAGACTTGATTTAATTTCCTTCACTCCTCACAACTACCATCTGAAGAAAGAATCAATCACTAAGCCATTGTATAACTGAAACACAAAAGCGAACTAATTTGTGTACCCTCGGGCAAGTAATTTGAACACTGTGCCTCTGGTCTTCCAATAGAAAAATGTAAATAATAATATCATCCTTACTACTAAATGGGGATGTATCCTGTCCGTCTGCAAGGTATTTTGTGACACTGGTACATTGCTTGTGTGATGACATGGTGTACTTCCAGTTTTAGTGTGTTGGGAGGATGGAAAATAGGAGGAAGACTGAACAAACACAGAGTCTGGTGCAGGGTCTCCAGGGAAAAGACGTCTTGTTACCCAAACAGTGACTGGCCACACACTGGAGACACACAACCGTCCTATGAACTGGGATGACCCTGTTGAAATCTTGTAGAAAGCTTGAGATGCTCCACGACAGGTGTTCATCCTTCAAGCTGGCACAAATGGGTTTTGTTAAACAGTGTTTTTTCTATTCTGGTTCCATTTGACACAAGATGGAATTGAAGAGGATATGAAGCAGCAAGGAGCAATTTGAAATTAGAATGGCAACAGTGGAAGAAAATGGTCTTGGTTCAATACGATGCCTGTTTAAAATCTCTTTTAGTAAGAATTACTAACTGGAACAAAGTTGCATTTTAGTCTTCTTATGATAATTTCAAGTATGTTTTGGTTCCAGAATTTCTCATCTCTTCACCCACGAAATCTTCCCTGGAGTATGCAAATTCCTGAGATCTTTGAAGGACTGGTGGTCAGGGGTTCTGTAAAAGGATTCTGGGGAGTCTGACTTGGTGGTAACAGAGGACTTTCCAAATCTTTAGTCTGATTCTGGGATCCCCCCAGGACATCTGAAGCCTTTCTCAACATCTTTTCATTAGAAAGACCATCTGCTTCATCCTCTGTTACAACAGAAATAGCCATTGTGAAGCTCCATGGTGAGGTGCATTGAGTTTATCACACCACGTGTGGGCTGGATAGGCTCAGATTTACAGGTATGTTTGAGCTCTGTTTCATACTCAAATGTACAGATCCAACAGATGACTGGATCAGTTGTACTCTTCACCTTCCTTGTATTCTGGGAAGCATCAAGAGCAGTGTCATCTCATCGAGGATGTTCTGCAGATGCTAAGTGGTGGGGACAAGGATCTTGATGAAAACGAATGGCCCTGTGACATGAGGAATCATCTGGCTGGAGAGGCCCAGGAGCAGCGGCTATGGGATGCTGCTTCAGCAAACAGGTGATATTTCTTACCTCAGAGCCACACAGAACAGTGTGTAGTCACTGTTTCCACTTGGAGTCAAAAAGGCTTCTCTGCAAAGGAAAGAGCTTTTGGAAAACATTGTCCCTGTAAGCAGATGCTTCATGTAGGAGACACAGCTGCTTGCCTTGGTTCAGGCTGCTACCAAAACTGCTACCAAAACTCCCATCCAGTTGATAATCAAAGCAACAAGGAGATGGGTCAAGAGCCTGAATCGGATCATAAAACAACCAAACTAATTCATGGGAGTCTCGGCACTTCGTGGTATTGTTCCCACCCTCCTGTGGAAAGGTCTGGACATTTTAACATAAATTGGCTGTGGAGTAGACAAGAGTGCTGGTAAGCTTTCCACTGACTGATATGACATTGCTGACGTTTGACTATTTTTGACCTTCAAAGTGGCAAATTCATGTGGTTCAGCTTAATAAAAGATTTACAATCATTTTACTCAAAATGATTCTAAATAAATATAGACAAATGCTAAAGCAAAGGTAAGTGAATTCCCAATATTTGCTCCCTGACAAATTTATGATTACTTTTACCTAAAATTTTCCATTTTAGGTCTAGATGAGGAGGAAAGAAAGCACTTTACATGTTTTCTAAAATTAAATTTTATCTTAAAATCTTAAATCTAGGACAAGAGATTAACTTAAAAAAAGTTAGTCAAATGTTAAAAGTTTGAACAGAGAGGATTTTTTTTTCCTACGGAAACCAACATCTGACACTTAGATGTATTTCTCTGGGCAATCAGACTCTACTGTTTCAGATCAGGGGTACAGCTGGTGGCCTCATCTGCCCCCCTACAGACAGGTGATACTCAGTCTGCACTACCGTGACCAGTTTTTGAAGTGTAAATTCCTTTAGGTAAGGGGTGCACCCCACAGTTAACAAAGCCCTTACTACCTTTCGGCAGACCCCGTCAGCATTCGTGGGCGCTTTCCTACAGGCCCCGACAGCACTTCCATTTCCCACCTCTGTCTTAGATGACACTGATGTCTTATGGCTCCTCCTGTGATATGATGACATCTTCTAAGTCAAGGATTTGGGAGGAGAAGCCACGCTCCTTCCATGCAGTCCAGCTATGGCCCCGCCTTGTTCTCAGAGCGTGACAAAAGGAAACACATAACAGGAGAAAATGCTCAGCCCTGGCCGGGCGCGGTAGCTCACGCCTGTAATCCTAGCACTTCAGGAGTCCGAGGCGGGCGGATCACGAGGTCAGGAGATCGTAGACCATCCTGGCTAACACGGCGAAACCCCGTCTGTACTAAAAATACAAAAAATTAGCCGGGCGTGGGGGCGGGTGCCTGTAGTCCCAGCTACTCGGCAGGCGAGGGACGAGAATGGCGCGAACCCGGGAGGCGGAGCTTGCAGTGAGCCAAGATTGCGCCACCGCACTCCAGCCTGGGCAACAGAGCCAGACTCCGTTCTCTTCTATTTCAAACCACCAAGTTTTACCAAGGTGTAAGCTTTGCTGATATTCAGGATTGGTGAGAGTGAGTGGGAATGAATCCTTTTGTTTGTTGTTGTAAAGTGATGCAATTTTTTTTCTCTGGTGACCTGAAATTGTTCATCCTTTTTTTAAGGGACGGATTCTTGGCCCCAGCAAATTCACTTAGAAATAGTCACATAATGCTAGGCGCGGTGGCTCAAGCCTGTAATCCCAGCACTTTGGGAGGCCGAGACGGGCGGATCAAGAGGTCAGGAAATCTAGACCACCCTGGTTAACATGGTGAAACCCCGTCTCTACTAAAAATATAAAAAATTAGCCAGGCGTGGTGGTGGGCGCCTGTAGTCCCAGCTACTCGGGAGGCTGAGGCAGGAGAATGGCATAAACCCGGGAGGTGGAGCTTGCAGTGAGCTGAGATCCGGCCACTGCACTCCAGCCTGGGCGACAGAGCGAGACTCCGTCTCAAAAAACAACAGCAACAACAACAACAACAACAAAACAAGAAATAGTCACATAAACATGAATATTAAATAATTCATTTATTCAAACATTTAAAAACAAACCTAAATATTTACCAGTAGTGGAACACTGAATTATAGTTCTGTGGTGTAAACATGGAAATGTGTCCATTATATACCACAGTGTGCAAAGAGGAAATTCCAGAACAATATGCATAGCATGATCCCATTGAAAGCCAAAATAGAATAAAATAACTGTATCTATGTATTTCGATATATAGACATAGGTTTATGCATAAAGCCTCGAGGAGTATATATTAGACTGTTAACAGTTATCTTTGGCAATAAGAAGTAGTAGGAGCTAGTTGTGGTGGTTCATGCCTGTAATTCCAACACTTTGGGGGACCAAAGTGGAAGCTTAAGGCCAGGAGTTCAAGACTAGCCTGGTGAACACTGCAAGACTCTGTCTCTACAAAAAAAAGAAAGAATCAGCCAGGACTTATGACATGTGCCTGCAGTCCCAGCTACTAGAGAGGCTGAGGCAGGAGGATCCCTTGAGCCTAGGAGTTCAAGGCTACTTTGAGCCATAATTGCCCCACTGCACTCCAGCCTGGGTGACAGAGACAGACGCTGTCTAAACAAACAAACAAAACAAAAAGAAGTGAGGACTGTTTTAGAGACACTAATTTTTACT
Organism: Rhinopithecus bieti; assembly: GCF_001698545.2. Taxonomy (NCBI): domain Eukaryota; kingdom Metazoa; phylum Chordata; class Mammalia; order Primates; family Cercopithecidae; genus Rhinopithecus; species Rhinopithecus bieti. The sequence continues at coordinate 734,731 of NW_016822092.1, read as the reverse complement.
TTATGTTCTTTTTTGTGATTCAATATTTTTTGTTTGAATATAATTTTTTATAGTATGGAATAAAATCACATTATTCAAACTTCCCTCTCCCAAATACATAAGACTTTTCATCCATCTCAGTCCCGAGCCCACCCATACATCTATTGTCAGTTTCTTATGCATTAGTCTAAAATTTATTTATGCTTCTAAGAAAAATAGAGACAGATATTCTTATTTTCTTTCTTTTTTCTCCAAAAAAAGGCAGCACATTATACCCCGCTTGGCACTTTGTTTTCCTCTATTCAACAATGTACTTCATACTGTATTATTGTTTGAAAAAAATTTCAGTGATATATATTTCTTTGAAATTAAAATGAATGAGAAATGTGGGGCTTTAGGTGGGAAATGTAGGTAGGGATTTCTCATCTTTTACAAAAATGATGGGGCCATGTCTAGCAGCTGGGAAGCTAAGCAATATTTCAAAAGCTGAGACAAAAATAGTTATTCAAGCCAAGAAAGATGTATCCGTAAATTATGAATTTGGCCTCTGTGTACTGATTTTCCTTTACTTAGAAACACCATTCCCCACCTCCAGGCAGCTGATCCTGCCTCCTTGTCCTGAAACACCTTTGTCAAAGCTCTCCTATGCTCCCTCTTCACATCTGCCCTTAATCACCGCAGGTACTCAGAGCACAGGGACAGGGCAGGGGAGGGTGTGGCAAAGGTACTGCTGGGAGGGGGCAGCCATTCCGTGGTTTCCAGCTGTGGGGTCTTGGGCAGGTCACACACCTCCCCTTAGCCTGTTTCATCACTCAGAAAATGAGGATAACAATTCTACTTTCCTCACAGGATTGTTGTGAAGAATAAATGAGCTATGTAAACATTTGCTTATAGTAGGGCTAATTTTGTATTGCTTTATAATGAGGTCAAAGACAGAATCCTTCCAGAGGCCTTGGTTAGTTAAGAAAACATGTGTTATTAGCTAGAGCACACCTTACGTGGCCTCTCTGTGACAGCCAGTTTGGGCATCCTCGCAGAATGGCACCTATGTTCCAAGAGCAAGTGATCCCACTCAGCAGGGTGAAGTGCATGGCACATTATTATGCTCTATCCTCAGAAATCATGTAACTGACTCTCCCTGGACTTTATCGGGGGCAACCACCAGATTCTACCAGGTTTAAGTGTGGAGACTGAATTTTAACAAAAGCGCCAAGAACACACAATGGAGAAAAGATGGTCTCTTCAATAAACGGTGTAGGGGCAACTGGATCGCCACATGCAGAAAAATGCAATTAGATCCTCATCTCATGCCACACAAAACTTCACTCAAAATAGACTAACGGGCCGGGCACGGTGACTCAAGCCTGTAATCCCAGCACTTTGGGAGGCCGAGATGGGCGGATCACGAGGTCAGGAGATCGAGACCATCCTGGCTAACACGGTGAAACCCCGTCTCTACTAAAAAATACAAAAAACTAGCCGGGCAAGGTGGTGGGCGCCTGTAGTCCCAGCTACTCGGGAGGCTGAGGCAGGAGAATGGCGTCAACCCGAAAGGCGGAGCTTCCAGTGAGCTGAGATCCGGCCACTGCACTCCAGTTTGGGCGACAGAGGGAGACTCCGTCTCAAAAAAAAAAAAAAAAAAAAAAAAAATAGACTAACGACTTCAACATAAGGCCTGAATAAATATGGGACCCTAATAAAACTATTAGAAGAAAACATAGAGGGAAATCTACATGACATTGGTGTGGGCAATTAGTTTTTGGATATGACTCCAAAAGCGTAGGATACAAAAGCAAAAATAGACTCAAGGGATTTCAACAAACTAGAAAACCCTTGACCAGCCAAGGAAGCAATCAACAGAGTGAAGAGACAGACTATGGAATGGGAGAAAAATATCTGTAAACCATTCATGTCATAAGGGGTTAATATTCAAATGTATAAACAACCCAATCAGTTCAATAGTAAGAAAACAAATAAACTGAATTTTAAAATGGGCAAAGTATCTGAATAGACATTTCTGAAATGAGGATACACAAATGGGCAATGAGTATATACAAAATGCTCCACATGTCTAACCACCATAAAAATGCAAGTAAAATCACAGCGTGATATCACCTCACACCTGTTAGAGGCCATTATCAGAAAGAGAAAGACAACAAGTGTCGGGCGGACAGTGTGGAAAGGGAACACTTGCACGCTATTGGCGGGAAAGCAAATTCGTACAGCCGTTGTGGAGAGCAGTATGGAGGTGCTTCAAAAATTTGAAATTTAAACCACCATATAATCAGCATTCCCACAAGTGGGTGTCTATACAAAGGAAATGGAATCTGTTATGCTCAAGAGCAATCTGTACTCTCATGCTCATTGCAGCATTATTGACAATAGCCAAGATATGGAACCAACATAAATGTCCATCAGTGGATGAATGGTAAGAAAATGTGGCACACATACACAACAGAATGCTATACAACCTTAAAAGGAAGGAAAATCGATCATTTGAAACAACATGAATGAGCCTGGAGGACATGGTGTTAAGTGAAATAAACCAGGCACAGAGAGACAAATACTGCACAATTTACCTTATATGTGAAATCTTTAAAAAACTGAACTCATAGAAGTAGAGAGTAGAATGGTGCTTACCCAGGGCTTGCAGGGAGGCAGACTATAGGGAAATGCTGATCAAAAGATACAAAAAATTCACTTAGGGCGAATTTTAAAAAATCAAAGAAAAGTGGCCATATAGCCATCATTCGATAAAGGGGGGTTGAGGTCATTTTGTTAAAAGGCCACATGGAATTGAAGATATCAGTACCATTATCTCTGGGAGAAGCAGTCCTCCACAGGAAGAATAACATGGTATTTCTAAGGTTTGAGCTTCTCATACCAGTGGTGCTTTGGTAGCTGCAATACCCTCTCAGGATCCTGGGTGCTGGTTGGTGCCTTTCAGTGTCCTCAAGAAATGATTTCCTCAAAGGGAAATGAGCTCGTGTTTTCCAGAGTGAAAGTTCCTCCCTGGACACTGGGATCTGCAGCATCTTTGAGTGACTAAATGTCTTTCTTTGACTCACCGGGTAACATGGAGTGGGGAGTGCCCGCAGGATGTAGGGCCTCTCCAACATCATCCCAGAATCAGCCTGTGTTTTCCAGGCTCATTCCCTAGTAGGTGAGGGAGGCCAGGTGGGGATGGGTACAGGTTCTCGGGGCTTCCTTTCAGTGTGAGAATCAGGGCACAACTTTATGACCCCTCTAAGCTTTAGTTTTCTTATTCTGTGAAGAGGAATGAGAAGAAACTGGTTCTGAGTCATAAAACCTGCTGATGCTACACTGACAGGGTCCCAGCAAATAGACATGGATATAAAGATGAATGGTGCCTGATGCTGCCTTGGAGTATATGAGGAGCAGGGAACCACGTGGTGCTGATGTCTGCCTATAACTGAGCCATGCCTCCCTCGCAGATGCGAATCCCTGCAGGGCTGGGAAGACAAACAACCTTCTTTTATGAGTGTTCTTTTCAAGGCCCAAAGAGAAGGTGGATTCTGCCTCAAGAGTGAGAGTGGCTGCTCCACTCCACCCAACAGGATAGAGGTTGAAGGTAGTTGAAGTGATTCTAAAAAACCAAACTTTTATTTGGAATAGGAAGGACATTTTTTAGAAACCAAAAATACATACTCTGTGCAGTGATTCTCAGCTGCTTACCATGTGATTCACTTGTCTGAAAAAATAAGTTAATCTGTTTGATTTCTTTATTTATATCAGATAAAAATGTATATGCCACTTATTTTTAACTCAACAATATATCACGTTCATTCCTTTATGGCAAGACATACATAGATCTGTGGTATCCTTTTTAAAAAATTACTTATATGTTTACTTATTTAATTGGTGAGGAAAAATTATATATATGTGATGTAAAATATGATGCTTGTGCAATGGCTAAATCAAGCTATTTAACATTTACATTAGCTCACACATATTTTTGTGATAAGAGCACTCAAAATCTACTCTCTTGGCAATTTACAAGTACATAATATATTCTTATTAACTGTAGATAATTAATGATCTGTCTACAGTCACCATCATGGTACGGTCACCATGATGTACAACAGATCTCTGGAACTTGTTCTTCCTGGCTGCGATGGCTACATAGGATTTCTTCATGTGGACATACCTATTGGTAGGCACTAAGCCTATCTCCAGGTGTATAATTTTTTTCCAATTATAGATTTGGACAGTGATATACAAATATTCTCCCATATTTGTATTGCTGTTGCTCTAGATTCTTGGGGGAATTGCTCCACCAATTAGTATATTCTTTAAAACTTCTGTAAATATTTCCAAATTCTTCTCCAAAACATCTGAACGAAACAACACTCACAGTGTGGGTCTTCCCCTCCTCCTCCCATCTTAGCCAATCCTGGATGGATCAGTGCAGAATTTACAGATTCCAATTCTTATAGGGATTTCTCTAAGGTAGAAGTCAATTCATTATGAAAGTTGTTACCTTTGTCTTCAGTATTAAAAACAATGGTTTGGCACCATCTGTAATGATGTCTGGGGATAATCGATTTATAAAAATAAAATCATGTGACAGTACACTTTTTCCCAAGGGTGGCCAGATACTAATCAAAGGAAAATATTGCTCCTATTCTGCCTTATCTCTCCGTATTATACTATATGCAGGTTCAATGAAAACAAATTCTGAATGTTCTCAAGAAGATATCAACTGGTGTCAATCTTCCCTTACCCTCCAATCAAACGATTGTTCTTTCCAAATGTCTAAACGTGATTGGTTATTTATTGTTAAAACCCTAGTGTTTTAGTTCATAAATCAGATTATTGAGCAATAACTCCACAACTGCAGGCAGTAATTAGGGGCATGAGAAGATTACATCGTTGCCATCGTGTATTACCCAAAACATTGACCCTTTCCCAGTGCTTGAGATGACAACTGTAGCGAACTGAGGGGTCTTGGGGGATGAGGGGGGTGGGGTCAACACGAAGGGGTGCAATGGCAGCAGCAAAAGGTCCCAGAAGCCATCTCTCTTGCAGGTCTCTAGGATCATAAGCATCTACCTATCATAGCTGAGGATGAGGCAGGAGAGGCCATGCAGCCCTGACCCAAATATGTGCACTGGGGTAAGAGGGAGCTGAGGCAAGAGGGTAAAAATGGAAAGTTTGTGAGTGGTGAACAGTTGAATAAGGTAAGAGAAGGCAATGGATCCTTGAAAACTTGACACTAAACTGGTCTGATATATTCTCTGCCTTGTGAATGAGTCCTAGCACTAAAAATTCTGTAGGTGGGGATTCATACTCTTATATTCACAGACCTCTTGGATTCATGGAAAGATTTCATAAAGCCTGTATTTGTCAGCGTTCTCCAGAGAAACAGAAAAAACAGGAAGTAGATAAAGGAAGAGAGATATAGTTACAGGTAAAAGAATTATTAGGAATTGGTGGCCGGGCACGGTGGCTCATGCCTGTAATACCAGCACTTTGAGAGGCTGAGGCGGGCGGATCATGAGGTCAGGAGATGGAGACCATCCTGGCCAACATAGTGAAACCCCATCTCTACTAAAAATACAAAAAATTAACCGGGCATGGTGGCAGGCGCCTGTAGTCCCAGATACTCGGGATGCTGAGGCAGGAGAATCGCTTGAACCCTGGAGGCGGAGGTTGTAGTGAGCTGAGATCACGTAACTGCACTCTAGCCTGGGCGACAAAACAAGACTCTGTCTCAAAAGAAAAAAAAGAAAAGAATTGGCTCACATGGTTATGGAAGTCCAGAAGTTCTAAGATGTGAAGTTGGCCAGATAGACACCCTGGCAAGCCAATGGTATAGTTCTAGTCTGAAAGCTGACAGTCTCAAGTCCCAAGAAGAGCAATGTCCCAGCTCACAATCAGCAAAAGGAATCTCTTCTTATTCACGGAAGGGTCAGCATTTTTGATTCATTAGGACTTTCCCTGATCAGATGACGGTCACCCATGCTAAGCAGAGCAATCTTCTTTCCTCAGTTTACTGATTCAAATGTCAATGTCATCCAAAAACACCTTCACAGACACACTTAGAATAAAGTTGGACCACATATCTGGATGCCCCAAGGACTAGTCAAGTTGACACATGAAATTGACCATTACAATTCAATTCTACCCCTTGTCAACTTGGTGCCCATATGCATCTCCTGAAACCATAGTCAATCTTCAAAGAAAGATAATCAGAAGGCCATAATTCTGATTACCCTGATGCACACAACTGACAATGCACTAACCGTTTTCCTAGAAGACAAGGTAAGGTGTTTGAATGATGTTTCCTCTTCTCTTTGATACCATGTAGCTTAAACACTAAGATATGAAATAAATTATATTTAAACACTATTATATAGTTGGGACATCTTATGTTACATGGTTAGGGAATAAGAGAGAAAACAAAGATTTATATATATATATATACACATACACACACACACACACGCGCACACACACACACTTATATGTGTGATAAGTAAACACACACAAAGTTTGTGTATTCTCCAATTCTACTAAAGACACACACAAAACATCATTTTAAATCTTTGGGACCGTAAAGAGGAAATAGACCCATATAATCAGGCATCCCCCATTCCCTGTATATGATCCCTTCAACAGGCCAAAACCAGGGCAATCTCAATATGAGATTTGGAAGTTCTACTGAGTTACTAAGTCCACTCTGGTGCTTTATGTTTGTTATTTCTTCTGTCTTGTTCCCTCCCTCAAACTCCCCACCCCATTGGTTGCTGCCTCCCTGACTTGATCTCATTGTCCTCAAATCAGACCTGCAGCTATGGTCCAAAGCATCTCTAAACTTCATTCTCAAATCCACAGGATCCACTGAGGACCCAGCTTGTACTGCTGAGAACTAACCTACCCTCTGAACAAGGAGTCTGATGTTTCTTTGGGATCATTGTTAAGATGCCAGACAAAATAACATGTGAGAGTTCAGTGTAGATCACACAGTCTGATCCAAGGAAGCAATAAGCCCTTCTTTTAAATGCGTTTTCTAGTCACAGTGTCCTCTGTCCAGGTGCTGATCTCCCACTCTAGAAGGAAGAATCAGCAATGGCTGAAGGCACAGGTCTCCCAGGTTCACAGTCCCACTGCTGGGCAATTAAAAAGCCTTGGTGCTGGGTTGTTCTGCCTGAGTGTTTCCTTGGCCAGCATCCCAGATTTGTGGTTCACGGAGCAAGGTCCATACAAGGTCACCATTGCCAGGCTAATTATTGTCTACACTGGGGATATGGCCTGTGAATCCTCTAAATCCATCCACTCTGCATAGTACCCTACTCCTCATGCACACTGCCAACTTCCACATTTCTATGTGCTTCATGTTGAAAGCTACTGACATGCAACACTCAGGAATAGTGTCAGGAATGGTTGCAAGACTCTGCAGAAGTGAGTAATATTTCATTAAGAAATATGTGAAATGGTAAACAAGTGAGTATTTCCCCAAGTTCCAAGGGACAAATGAAACTGAATAATAATTTGAATGATATAAGAAATATGTTTTAGTTATATCAGAAGGACAAACAAAACTGTTACATATCCCATCTCCCTAACCAAAGCATCTTGAGGACAGGGACTTTGTTTTACAGTGTAGGGGTCCCCAGTATATGATAGACACCTGGTAAATACCATTGCAGAATGATAATTTAAGCTAAGAGAATAATTGTTGCTAATTTGGCTACAACTCCCTGGGACCCTGGCACTTTGCCGTAGCTCAGTGGGTCTCAGGTAGACTTGGGGAATTTCTCCTGCCCCCAGGACACAGGAATCCTAGACCCTCCTCGCTGTCCTGGAGATGCTTAGAAATGCCTCAGGGAACTTAGGACTCCCGTGTTTTTTAGAGAGTCCCCATCATCAGGTGCTAGCCAGTATCCTCAGCAGGGGTCCTCTAAGGCCTCACCACTCCATTCTCAGGGGCCTGGTAGATTCTGGAACTCTGCCAGAGTCCAGCAGGACAATGCAAGAGGCCCATGTGAGTGGCATCTGGGCTGGCAAGCCAGGGGCCACCAATCTTGTCTGATTCCAGCAGTTTTCACACACAAGGAGTTGGGACCCTCTTCTGCTGCCTCTCCCCCAGAGAACCATGGAGGGACAGTGAAGAGAAAGAGAAACAGCTTGAGGTGTGTGAGATTAATGGTACAAACTAGCATGAAGGGTATTTAAGGTAAGACTCATCTTAACAAAATATCTAATCTAGTGATACCAAGAATGATAGCATAGTGGCCAGGCACGGTGGCTCATGCCTGTAATCCCAGCACTTTGGGAGGCCGAGGCAGATGGATTACCTGAGGTCAAGAGTTCGAGACAGCCTGATGAACGTGGAGAAACACCATGTCTACCAACAATACAAAAATTAGCCAGGAGTGGTGGCACATGCCTGTAACCCCAGCTGCTCGGGAGGCTGTGGCAGAAGAATTGCTTGAACCCAGGAGGCAGAGGTTGTGGTGAGCTGAGATCATGCCATTGCACTTCAGCCTGGGCAATAAGAGTGAAACTCTGTCTCAAAAATAAATAAATAAATAAATAAATAAATAAATAAATAAATAAATGAAAAAGAAAAACAGCATAGTAAAGTCATCTGGGGCAATGCTGTTGCATCTCCCCTAGCATCTAGGGAATCCTCAGGCATTGCCCCACCAGGCAACAAAGCCTTTCTGAAGTAGCATGGGGAGTTTGCCCACTCAGCAAGAATAGTTTGATCATTTTGCCCAATGATGAAAAGGAAAAAAATTAGGAACTTCTCTGAACTTGCATTTCTCTCTTATATTTTTTCTTTTTCTTTGGGATTGTAGAAGCAATGAAAACTGTTTATGCTTTTTCTTTTTCCTACTTATTATTTTCATTGAAATAAATAGGGAAGTTGATAAATAAGAATGTTTTGCTGGAAATACTAAACGTTGATAGCCATAATTACGGAATATTCCAAAGCTTCCATTTTAAAACCTGTTTGCATTTCAGACATGTCTGTACTAAAACAGTAAGTGGAAAAAAATGACAAACCTATAGAAGCAACAATTCCAGTACCCTTTGACTTTAGGAGTTTCCTACTCAATGGCAAAGGCTTGGAAAGAAGATAACTCAAGTCTCATTTCTGGTATGCATCAACTTTGGGCAAATAATTTACACTCTCCAAGGCTTGGTTTTAACCACTATAAATGTGTATAACAGCAATGAGCTCATAGTTTTGTGTTAAAAATTAAATAAGATGCCGGGCACGGTGGCTCACGCCTGTAATGCCAGCACTTTGGGAGGCCGAGGCGGGCAGATCATGAGGTCAGGAGATCGAGACCATCCTGGCTAACACGGTGAAACCCCGTCTCTACTAAAATACAAAAAATTAGCCAGGCGTGATGGTGGGCGCCTGTAGTCCCAGCTACTTGGGAGGCTGAGGCAGGAGAATGGCGTGAACCCAGGAGGCGGAGCTTGCAGTGAGCTGAGATCGCGTCACTGCACTCCAGCCTGGGCGACAGAGCGAGACTCCGTCTCAGAAAAAAAAAAAAAAATTAAATTAAATAAGATACCATGAGTGTTGATATAGTCACCCATCTCCAGAATTCCTCCTTTGAAAATAGACACACAATGGAACATTCTGCGACCTTAGAAAGGAAGGAAATCATGTCCTGTGCTACTCCATGGATGAACCCTAAGGCTATTGTCCTAAGAGTGAGAGCATGGTCACAAAAAGGAAAATGTCATGTGAATCTACTTAAACAAGTTATCTAAAGTAGCTAAGCTCATAGAAATAGAAAGTAGAGTGGTGGTTAGTGGGGACTGGGGTGGGGAGGAAAATGGGAGTTGTTGTTTAATGGGTATAGTTTCAGTTCTACAGGATGAAAAAGTTCAGAACATCTGTTTCTCAACAAGGTATTCTATTTTTTTATTCTTGTTTTAGAGGGATTTAAGGTATGTTTGGGATCAAAAAATTTTAGAAGTACTGGAAAATTGGTAGTCATCCACTTATGAAGAGCAGGAATATTCTATAATATCCAGCACACTTCTTTCTTCTTTCTGGATTATACCTCCTGCTGTGTAGCGATAAGTACTTCCTTTCAACAGAGATGTACCATTTGTAGTGCCAGGAAAGAAACACATTTTCTCTTCCCCCTTAGGTTCACCAACTGGGAGGCTCTGCAAGTTTGACTCACAAGAGACTGATTAGCAAGAGAAAATAATAGAAAGTTTACTAATATTTTATATACACAGGAGTTCACAGAAAGGAAGGGAAAGTCAAAGAAATGGCTAATCTCAGAGGCTTATGTGCCATTTTAACAAAGGAAAGAGGGTTTGGGCTTTGAGGAATGATGAATTGTGGAAAAGTGACTAGGAAAACTATGTGGGAACTAATGGATTATCGTGCTTATTTAGGGAGGCTTGTTTATGCAGACTCATCTTGGTGTTGGTTCTCTATCCCTGGTAACAAGAGTCCCCTCTCCTCATCCTGGTATAGGAGAGAGGGAAATCCATGCCATGAGGGGAAATTCATGCCCAGGTTTTAGGCATCCGAGGGGAGAGCAGAGAAACAATTCTTCTATCCATCGATTTTTAATTGCTTTATACTCAGCATAATCCTTAAACTAAAGTGGCATGCTCTGGGGCGAGGGGGATGGGGGGGTCATGTCACGGTGGCTTTCACGAGCTGGATGCTGATTCTTCTCTGGATGCTCGTAAGTGTCCTTCTTAAAATGTCATCCTTCACCCCCCAGGCTCAAGCACAATATTCCAGACATGCCCCCATGAAATAGGCATTAACAGCACTATCTCCTCCTTTATCTTGCTTTTAATGTCATTATTACAAACTTTTAAGTGGCCAAATCATGTTGGTAACCATCTCAAAGTGACTAACAACCAAAAACTAACATTTTTTTTTTAAGGCCACTATTAAACCATTTCTACTTTTTTCTCATAGTTGCATCACATGAATATGGCTACATGTATTTTGCTTTATTTTGTTACTTTTCTATTTTATTTTTTCTGACTTTTGGCTACACATATTTTTAGATAACAATTTGACACACACATATATATTTAATCTCAACATAAAGCTTTACATTTACACACAATAAAATTTATTCTATTAGTTTTAAACTTTCTAGGGTTTGGAAGTCCTCTTCTTTCTGCTTTTCTGTTTAAAATCTTGATTCTTGTATCCACAGTGCATGCCCTCTGTCAAGGGCATTTGTTGTTCTGCCTCCCTGGCGAAGCCATCCTGGTTTCCTGTGGAGCATTGCTCTTCACAGAGCAATCCGTGTGCTGTAGCTAGGTTGACCACCCCTCTCATCCTGAGGCCGGCACAGGACCCAGGCAGGGCCAAGCAGCACCAGCCCAGACACAACTGGGAAACCCACCTTCCTCCAAGGAGGATAAAAAGTGAGCCTGGCTGGGAGTGTGTGCAAAACAGCGGACAGTAGGTCCTGAAGGTGGGAAGAGATGGAGTGCTGGTGACCATCTGTGAGCCCTGCATCCAGCCAGGCCTGCGTCACCCAGGTCCTTCTCTTGCATAAGCAGCTTCAACATTGGTTTCTGTCTCTTTTGCCCACAGACTTGACTTATAGAGCATCCCTTCAATCATCACTGAAGCTTCGACAATCATTTTCTTATAGGAGGGGCTGGTGGTAACAAGGGGCCCAGGGAATTAGTTCCAGAGCTAAGTGTCCTTAACGAAAATAGTTTTTTTTTTTGTCTTTCATGTTTGTTTGGGTGGCTTAGTGGTGTGGGATGGATTTTTGTGTGTGCCCTCAAGCACATCTACAGTAAACTTATGTTTTACAAAGTTGCCAAGAACAAACACTGGGGAAAAGACAGTTTCTTTAATAAATGGTGCTGGGAAAACTGGATATCCATGCAGAAGACTGAAACTAGACCCCTATCTCTCACTATACACAAAAATAAAATCAAAATGGCTAAAATTCGAAACCTGAAACTATGAGACTACTACAGAAAAACACTGGGGAAACTCACCAGGACATTGGTCTGGACAAAGATTTCTTGAGTAGTACCCCACAAGAACAGGCAACCAAAGCAAAAATAGGCAAATAGGATCACATTAAGTTAAAAAGCTTCTGCATAGCAAAGAATACAGTCAATAAAGTGAAGAGGCAACCCATAGAATAGGAGAAAACATTTGCAAACCACCCATCTGATAAGGGATTAATAACCAGAATATATAAGGAGCTCCAACAATTCTATAGGAAAAAAGTCTAATAATCCGATTTTAAAAATTGGCAAAAGATCTTGAAGAGACATTTCTCAAAAGAAGACATACAAATGGCAGGCTGGGTGTGGTAGCTCACGCCCGTAATCCCAGCACTTTGGGAGGCCGAGGCGAGCAGATCACTTGAGGCCAGGAGTTCAAGACCAGCCTGGTCAACATGGTGAAATCTCATCTCTACTAAAACTACAAAAATTGGCCAGGTGTGGTGGCACACACCTGTAATCCCAGCTACCTGGGAGGCTAAGACAGGAGAATTGCTTGAAGCCGGGAGGTGGAGGTGGCAGTGAGCCGAGATCACTTCACTGCACTCCAGCCTGGGCAACTGGCAACAGAATGAAACTCCATCTCAGAAAAAAAAAAAAAAAAAAGGAAGAAGAAGACATACAAAAGGCAAACAGGCATATGAAAAGGTGCTCAACATCACTAATCATCAGAAAAATGCAAATCAAAACTACAAGGAGGTACAAATCATCTCACCCCAGTTAAAATGACTTATATCCAAAAGACGAGCAAAAACAAATGCTGGAGAGGATGTGGAGAAAAGGGAACATTTGTATACTGTTGGTGGGGATGTAAATAAGTATAACCACTGTGGAGAACAGTTTGGAGATTCCTCAAAAAACTAAAAATAAAGCTACCATACGATCCAGCAATCCCATTGCTAGGTATATACCCAAAAGAAAGGAAATCAGCATATCAAAGAGATAGCTGCACTCCCATGTTTGTTGCAGGATAGCCAAGATTTGGGCGCAACCTAAGTGTCCATCAACAGATGAATGGATAAAGAAAATGTACATATACATATACACAATGGTACATATACACAATGCAGTACTATTTCAGCCATAAAAAAGAATGAAATCTGTCACTGGCAACAACATGGATGGAACTGAAGATCATTATGTCAAGTGAAATAAGTCAAGCACAGAAGTACAAACTTCACATGTTCTCACTTATTTGTGGAGCTAAACATTAAAACAATTGACCTCATGGAGATAGAGGTAGAAGGATGGTTACCAGAGGCTGGGAAGGGTAGTGGGGGTGTGGGGGGAAGTGGGGATGGTTAATGGGTACAAACAAAAGAGAGAATGAAACAAACCTACGATTTGATAGCACAACAAGGTAACTGTAGTCAATAATAATTTACTTGTACATGTAAAAATAACTAAAAGAGTATAATTGGATTGTTTGTAACACAACGAAAGGATAAATGCTTGAGGAGATGGATACCCCATTTACTCGGATGTGATTATTACACGTCGCATGCCTGTATCAAAGTATCTCATATAGTCCATAAATATATACACCTATTATGTACCCACAACAATTACAAAGTAAAAAAACATTTAAAGTACCTTCAAGCTTCCTGTCAGCCTCACCACCATATTCATTCAAATGACTGATAAAAATAATTGAGAGATCCAGTCAAGGACACACCCCAATTATTTGCCACTAGAAAGCAAGTGCAAATTGACAGTGACGAACGCTAATTTATTTAACTGTGCCTTAGCCTTCTTGTGTTCAGGTAATCTTTTTAGCCTTCATGTTGTAAGATTTTCTCCAAAACGTTTCAACAAAACTTCAGAAAAATTTATCCCCTTAATTTATTCCTGTTATTAAAACTTTCTTTTCTAAGTGTAAGTGAGACTTTAAACTCCCATTACCAAATTATTATGGTGGGATTACACTACAGATTCCAATGATCACAAGAACATTGTGGCCAGGCACAGTGGCTCATGCTTGTAATCCTAGAACTTTGGGATCCTGGGAAGTGGAGGTTGCATTGAGTCACGATCACACTACTGCACTCTAGCCTGGGTGACAGAACCAGAAACCCTGTTTCAAAAACAAACAAACAAACAAACAAACAAAAAGAGCACTGCTTTCCCATCTAATAAGGAGTTTTATCAGTTATATTAGGGAAACTGTTCTCACAAGGGTTCTAGAACTTACGAGTTTGAAAATTGTCTTTAATAAGTATTAGGTTGGTGCAAACATAATTGCGGTTTTGCCATTTAAAAGTAACGACAAAAATCGCAATTACATTTGCACCAATCTAATACATTGTCAGAAACATTTGGGATAAACTTAATATATAATAACATGTAATATGTTTATATGAACATATAATAATGATCAGTTTTACAGCCATAGACTCTTATGTGCAAAAATATACATTCCTGACACTTCCCCTGTCTCCCTTCCCCTACCTCTGTGGCTCAGGGACTCACACCCAAGTGTGACTTCTCTGCTCTCCTTTCAAATCCTTCTCATGTTCTGACCCTTCTCCAGGCTGGGACAGAAACTGCTGTCTTTTGTTCACAGAATAAACTTCTTTACTGCTCTTTGTTATTTTTTTATTTAAAATGGTTGCTTTATAAACATTGCAAATGTCATAATTGTTAACAATTTATCTAACTGTAGTTAACTGGTGCAGTTTGCTGAGTGTATTTTATAAAGGAAAAGAAAGGAAATGCCAAAACCCTGGTAAAGTTGTTTTGTTGCAGCCCAGGAGAACTAAGATTTGTTTCTCTGACACTTAAATCAGGCAAACAAAAACAGGTAGAGTCCTGCAGTTCCCAGCTGAAGCACTTCATCAGTAGAAATACGCCCAAGGGGTTCACCTTGCCCACTGCCTAGACAGAGCCAATATCTCAAGACAGGGGAACGGCAATAGAGAAAGAGTAAATCACACAGAGCCGGCTGTGTGGGAGACCAGAGCTGTATCATCACTCAAATTAGTCTCCCCGAAGAGCATTTGAGCTTTTTTCTTTTTTTTTTTTTTCTCTTCTGAGACGGAGTCTTGCTCTGTCGCCCAGGCTGGAGTGCAGCCGCACGATCTCGGCTCACTGCAAGCTCCGCCTCCTGGGTTCACGCCATTCTTCTGCCTCAGCCTCCCGAGGAGCTGAGACTACAGGCGCCCGCCCCCACGCCTGGCTAATTTTTTTTTTTCTGTATTTTTAGTAGAGACAGGGTTTCATCATGTTAGCCAGGGATGGTCACGATCTCCTGACCTCGTGATCCGCCCACCTCAGCCTCCCAAAGTGCTGGGATTACAGGCTTGAGCCACTGAGCCTGACAGGGGAGCGTAGTTTTTAACCACAACTTGGTGGGTGCAGGGAGGCCAATGAGCCAGGACTGCTGATTGGTCAGAGAAGAGATCATAGGAAGTCGAAGCTGTCTTCTTGTGCTGAGTCAGTTCCTGGGTGGGGGTCACAAGGTCATATGAGACAGTTTATCAGTCTGGGTGGTGCCGACTGATCCATTAAGTGCAGGGCCTGCAAAATATCTCACGCACTGATCTTAGGAACAGGTTAGGGAGGGTCAGAATCTTGCAGCCTCTGGCCGCATGACTCCTAAACCGTAATTTCTAATCTTGTGACTAATGTTAGTCCTGCAAAGGCAGTAGTCCCCAGGCAAGGAGGAGGTCTGCTTTGGGATAGGGCTGTTATCGTCTTTGTTTTAAACTATAAACTAAGTTTCTCCCAAAGTTACTTCGGCCTACACCCGAGAATGAACAAGGACAGCTTGGAGGTTAGAAGCAAGATGGAGCAGGTTAAGTTAGATCTCGTTCGCTGTCTCAGTCATGATTTCGCAAAGGTGGTTTCAGTCTTTGTACTCAAGAGAATCCACGACATGTGATGCTCTCATGAAGAGGCTTACCCTCTTCGGATTCAAAGTTGGAAGGCTTTGGTCATTTAATTTTAATCAAACTAGTGCTTTTCAGCCACAGTATCTTCACTCTGGCATAAGCAGTCTTCTTCACAATGTATTTTTAATAGCCTCACATTCAATTTTAAGACAAAGCAATTTTAATACTAGGTGCATGCCACATGCCCTTGCTGCAAACTGCTTCTCTTGACAAGTTAGGAAGTAGTTCAAGGAGGTATGGTTAATACCTCTTTGTGCTGTTAGTACTACACAATTTATTTTTAATAGTGCTGTTAAGTACTACACAATTTATTTTGTCATGTTGCACTTTTCTGTTTCCAATTTTTAGTGACTGCTGCTACGAAATCTGAAACCAAAAATGACAACATTATTAGGTTTGTTTTGCTTTGGACTATGATTTAGTAGCAATTGAGGTTCCTGATTTTAACCCCTAGGCAGCAAGACCCAAGCTCCCTCATTTGCACGTTAACACCTAAGTGTCAAGGGGTTAAATAACCAGGACGAAAGAGACTGCACTTCGATTGTAGCATTTGGCAGAACTGAAAGGAAAGGAAGTTGTGCTGTGCGTTGAAGGGGTCGTGGGCAACATGAAGACGACACCAGGAAAAGACGCAATGTCACATGATGTTTTCATAGTCTTGTGCGTACCCTGCATCATAACCACCATAATCTAGCAGTTCATTTATCGTGGTGGCTTTTAATCTCCCTGCACGAACCACACCTTTGTTCTTCTTTTTGGCTTGGCTTTGCTTGCTTCTGTTTTTCACTTCAAAGCACAATGTACTGGGAACCTTTTTCCAAGTCATCAGTTTCTGATGAAATACACACATCTCCAACTAAGACTTCCAAAAAATTGGCATAATATAGTGACTTTTTATTTTGTGTAATTTTATCTTTTAGTAACTTTCCAAACTCTGTAAGGTCATCCCTTGAAGATGGGTTTATAGCATCCGTTCTGTATGCAGTAGTCTTAACACCAAAAGTTGCCTTTGCTAATTTCATGTCTGATTTGTCCTGTGATTTCTCCAGCTGCGGTTTATCTGCTAATTGTTCCTCTGGTGTTAGCACCTGGAGTTCTTCAGTTTCTTCTAACCCCTTTTTAATTTCTTCCTGCCCTTTCTTCTGTTGCCGTTCTTTCTCTTTTATCTTCTCTGCTAGTTTTTTCTTTTCTAAAATGTTTACTTCTGCTTCCTCTTTTTTCTTTTTCCTGTCATCACCATCATCCCAGTTATCCTAGACATCCTCATCCTTGTCCTCTTCCTCGCCTTTGCAGCGGTCCCCCACCTCCTTCACGGGGCTTCCATGGAGAATTTTTCTGCACCTCAGGAGTCAGAGTTCCTCTGCTGCTGCCAGAATTAAAAAACAAGCAAACGAACAATAAAACAAAAATAATTTTTTCTCTCTCAAGGAGTCTGGTCTTCTGAAAGTCAAAATTTTTTTTTTAGCTATTTAGAATATTATCTCTGCTGCAATTTTCCCCTGACATTATATTATGTAAATTTTCAAACATACAACAAAGTTGAAATAATTTTTACAGTGAATACCATATATCTATCTCTAAGATTTTGTCATTAACATTTTATTATTTGTTTTAATTCACATCTATATATCTATTTTTGCCTCTATCTGTCCATTAGTTCATGTTATTTTTCACGTGCTTTCAAGAAATTTGCAGGTAGTGCTTCCTCCTAAATACTTTAGCATGCATATCATTAACAAGGGTTTAATACTTGTTTTAAAATCCTAGTTTTACTATACAATTCACATTGATTGAAATGCACAAATCTGAGGTGTATGTTCTTTGAGTTTTGACAATTGCATATACCAGTATGACCCAAATCCCTATCAAGATATACATTACTATTATTCCAGAAAGTTCTCTCATGCCCCTTTCCTGTCTAAAGCACTGCTATAATTTTTTTGTAGTATCTCATATTTTTAATGCACAATTCTGAAATTAGAGCAATTTGTAAAAAATTAGATATTCTTTGATTTTTTTTAGAATTAATAACCATAATTTTTAACAGCTAAGTTTGGTTCTTATCAAAATTGGGTGGAAAGAACAGGAAGTTCCATGTGCCTCTTCTCCAAACCCCTACAACCTCCCCTCCCCCACCACTATCAACATATGCACCAGAGTAGTCCATTTCCTACAGTCCGAGAACCTACAGTGACTCGCCATTATCATCCAAAGTTCATAATAAACACTAGGATTCACTCTTGGTGTTGTGCATTCTATGGGTTTTGACAAATGTACGAGGACACGTATTCACCAGTATAGTATCACACGGAATAGTTTTACTGACCTAAAAATCCTGTGTGCTCCCTATTCACCCCTTCTTACTTCCTAATCTCTCGCAACGACTGATGATTTCGCTGTTTCCATAGTTTAGCCTTTTCCAGAAAGATAAATAGTTGGAATACAGTATGTAGCCTGGATTCTTTCATTAGTAATACACATTTAAGTTCCCTTCATATCTTTTCATGACTTGAGAACTCATTTCTTTTTAGTGCTGAACAATATTTCATTGGCTGGCTTTACTACATTTATTTATCCATTCACCTACTGAAGGACTTCTTGATTACTTCCAAGTTTGGGCAATTATGAATACAGCTGTTATAAATGTTAGTGTGCAGATTGTGGAGTCCTAATTGGGGAGGGGTAGTCAGGCTGGCAGGATGGAGGGAAAGCAAAAAAAGAAAGCAGATAAACTATGAGTTTGCCTTTCTTCACGGTCCAGGACACACAGTTCTCCTGCACAAATAACTTACAATCTTCCTGCACCCAGCCATCACCAGACCCTTGGCTGATAGAAAAATGCAAATGAGCTCACTGCAATTTTGGCATTATCAGTACTGCACAAAGCCCACTTCAGCACCCAGCACAAATACCATTCCATAAAATCCACAGTAAGCTGTTGTCTCCTGGCAGTCAGCTCCTCTCTTGCTGACCTGCCTGTTGTGCCCTTGCAACATATTTTCCTACTTTCTCTAATAAATCTGCCTTTCTTTACCTACAATTGCCTTGGTAAATTATTTTACCACCTGTGCAATGGCCCAGATAGTCACCACTCACCATGATACAGGTTTTTGTGTGGACACAGTTTTCAATTCATCTGGGTAAACACTAATGAGTGGCATTGGCTGGATTGTGTGGTAAGAGTATGTTAGGATTTATTTTTTTAAAAACTGCCAAACTGTCTTCCAAAAAGATTGTACCATTTTGCATTCCCACCAGCGATAAATGAGACTTTCTTTTCCTCCACATCCTAACCAACATTTGGCATTGTCGGTGTTTTGGATTTTGGCCATCATGGTATGTGTGTAGTGGTATCTCATTGTTTTCATTGGCATCTCCATGATGAAATATGACATGGAGCACGCAAATCTATGCCACCCATAGATTTGGTAAAGTGTCTGTTTAAGTTAATTGTCCATTATGTAATTGGGTTGTTCTTCTTATGGCTGAATTTTGAGAGCTCTTTTATATTTTCTTTCTTTTTTTTTTTTTTGAGATGGAGTTTCACTCTTGTTGCCCAGGCTGGAATGCAGTGGCACTGTCTCGGCTCACTGCAACCTCCACCTCCCGAGTTCAAGCTATTCTCCTGCCACTGTTTTATAGTAACAAAAAACCAAAACAGTCTGTTCACTACATTTCCAGTGGCTCCTTTACCTGAAAATCTACCTTTTGACCAGCTTCATCTCCCAACATCTGGACCCAGTGACTTTTACTGGGTCTGTTAACTACAGGGTCTTTTCTCAAGGTTGCTTATGTGCTAGTCTCTGCTAAGATGCTCACCTCTTCATCTTTCCTTATTGACTAGCTGCTCTAGCCATCTGCTTTAACTTCTTTTTGGAAGCCCTCCCTCATCACCTCACTAACAGTTCAGCTCCTTGAGGTCAGGGTCTGTCTCTTCCACGGTGGTGATGACCAGCACGCAGTGGGTGTTGTATACAAATTCTAGTTGTATCAAATATAAGTCCCAACCTGCACGAGGGATTTAGCCTGGGAACCTCCCCAAATCTTATTACACCTGGTGACTTTTATTACAATACCCAAAGAATTTCACAGATGCCACATTTGTCATTTTAGGTGAAAAAGTTTGAAATTTTAGCAACTACTCGGGAAGGGCACATGGGAGTCCAGCATGGCACATGGTCCAATCGAGAAGGACTTGGACAGAGCCTTCCAGAGGCTTTGTGAGCTGAGACTCCATTGTGCACCTAGTTACCTTCCTCTGTGATATGGAGTCTATTCATCAGACATTCTCATTTGTTCTTTGTATTTCCTTCCGTTTGAACAAGAGACTTCCGAAAAAACACAGGTGATGCAAGTATGGGCTGTTTAGCTAGTACAATGTGGGAAGATTTTCTATTTAAAAAAGAAGAAAAGTAGATCAGGTTATTTTCAGGTAGCTTACTCTAAACGGGGCAACAGGTGATCCTTTCTAGCCTCTCACCTGTCTTTTACTTTCTGAGGCCAGAGCACCATTTCTGAACCCCAGCCTCAAACCCTGAAGTTTATTCCTCATCCCTTGAGGACCCAAAAACAAACAGCCTTGCCAATGCACTAGTTCCTAACCCACCTCGACTGCAAAGTGTCCACAGGGCCTTCACCAGCAGTGGGGGAAGATGCTCCAGAAACAGGCTGAGACCTTTGCCCTGTAACTTGACTGAGATGCAACCACCTTGGGCGAAATAAACACGATCACTAAGGTCTTTTTCTAGTATTAAAATTATATATATGTATGTTCACTTTTCTAAAAAGTGAATTTTTTTCTTTATTCAAACAGTTTTCCTTTGTCCTCATAGATCATTTTCAAGTTTTGCTGCAATCAAGGATTGGGTCAGACACAGCCACTGGGCAGCTGACATGAGATCTGTACGTTTGTAAGTAGAAGACCCAGAAGGCCACCCACTCTTCCTCCTAGTGAGCCACTGGCACAGCAGGTATGGCTTAGAGCCCAATTATGTTCTTTATTACACAAAAATTCAGTGCATCAAAAATAGAAAGAAGCCCCACCACTACATTTGAAATTAAATTTTATTTAAACAGGTAAAATTTATACATCCTTTTAAAACAAAATGCAAAGTCAGTAAGTGAATCAATGATATAAACCTATTTATAGCAGTAGTTAAAATAGAGGTAACATTTACCAGTGTGAAAATATCACAGAATTCAAATCACACTTGGATCTTCAATGATTCGAGTGTGTATCCGACACAGCAGGGGCTGGTAGACTGAAGATGAATTCCTCCCATGCATGCGCCATCCCCAGTCAAGTCCTTCCTCATCACTGTCCACCAGCTCACACAGTGGGGTAGCTGGCTGCTGAGGCAATTCCACAATGGTTTCTCCGGTCTTTGGCCATCTTTATGTAGCCACCCATGCCCCATTCTTCACCCCAGCTGAAAAAAGAGCAGGTTTTCCATTTCAGACAAAGAATAAAGCCCAAAGGGTTGCTAACAGGAACACCCAACTTAAACACTGTGCCAGAGGCCACAGACTTAACAGAAATAATCAGGAGAGGCAATGTTCCTGTTTATCCTTAAAAAATTCTTGAGTCTGAACCTGGACATAAGTTCCATCCCAGCCTCAAAACTGTGACCTTTCACAGAACTGCAGATCAGAGACAGGAAAATAATAGGATGTCTTTGCAGCCAGATATGCCTCAGAATTTAAAAAATGTTCAGATTTAGACACACATTTATACAATGGAACAAATACTATATGAATACTCCCAAGATGTTTGTGACAGTATCTTACTTTTGTAATCAAACATTAATATTACATGATCAACTTAGACTTCTGGGGATTTCAGAAGTATGCCTAAGGGCGCATGGAACTGTATCCAAACACTGCTGGCAAATAAGTATTCTCTTTTGAATTTCAAATATAACTATTTCTGGCAATTTATACCTGTTCTTCACCAGCCAATATTTACTGTTGTCTGATTCTGTGCTTTCAAATCCATAGCCAACCACCAGCACACCATGATCCATGTCTTCACTGCTACAGTCTGGCTCAAAATAAATGCCTGGGATAGTAAAATGAAGGCTGGGGTGAGAAGTTCCAGTAGATACACGACAGTAACCCATCCTGTCACCCACAGGGAATGAGGCATCTCTGAATTCAGTTAAGTGACACACATTCCAGATACTTCTTAACAACAGTAAGATCTATTGTTATCCAGGCTAGGGATTTAAGCTCTCATTTACAACTAGCAGAAACAGAAATCAGCATAAACCCTTCATTAAAAAAAAAACTTTCCTAGAGGAATAAAAGACCACTCTTTGTAAGCTTGCAATTCTACTCTAGGATATCAATCTAAAAAACTAGCACAGAACACCAAAATCCTTGAATCAAAAGGCTCTTTTCAGATGTAATAACAGAAGTAAAAATCTTTGGAAAAATTATAGAAATTCAACAATTACAGAATATTTAAGTATACTAAACTACACAGTAAATGATATAGCTATTTATAAAAAGTTATGAAGTACTTATATTCATGGAGATATGCTCAACATAAGGTCAAATGGAAACATCAGGTATAAATATTGCATGTACAGAATAAACAACTATGATGCTAAGCACCTAAATATCTACACTGAACTTTACAAACCAGAGTCTATCATTCTCGTATGTCATGATACTCTTTTTCTGCATCAATTTCTACAAAGAAAAAAATGCTTACCTTCTTTATAGAACATGAAGGACTCATGACCTGCATCAATAGCAACAGAAATGGGCCCCACAGTTGCAACTGCCTTCATCAGGGCCTTCTCCTGCTTAGGGATGTCCACAAAGCCGGTGTCATTAGCAACAGAATACTCGGGATTATACTTACAGGATTCTTCCTTTCAAAGGTAAAGGGGAAAAAAAAAGACTTGATGACTGCTGTCCTCCTCCTGGAGAACATGAGTTAGAACTACAACACTCAGCAGTGTGCGGCTTAGGATTTCCAAGTCACCACTGTTATAAATCATCCCAGGAAGTGAAATGCTATTAGTTAATTTGAAACTGAAAATTGGCTCCAGTCTCTTCAATGAGACCCCTGGGTTTACTTCCATAAGACATTTTTCACAATAGAGAAATGTGTATATGTAGAATGGCTTGTATATTCTTCATGTTACACAGAAGCAAGAACAGCTATATGTTAACCATCTAATCACAGGATTGTGCAAAGGCTAATGATTTACAATGACAGTACTGACAATTTGCAGATATACATTCTGCCATCTAATATGTGAACTCTTTGCTTTTTTTTCTTTTTTTGAGACAGGGTCTCACTCTGTCACTCAGACTGGAGAGTGCATTTGCACAACCACCTCCTACAGTCAAGCAATCATCCTACCCCAGCCTAGCTGGGACCACAGACACACACCACCACAGCCAGCTAATTTTCTTTGTAGTTTTGGTAGAGTCAGGGTTTTACCTTGTTGCCCAGGCTGGTCTCAAACTCCTGAGCTCAAGCCATCTACCCGGCTCAGCCTCCTAAAGTGCTGGGATTACAGGCGTGAGCCACCCCACCCAGCCCTAATACATGAATTCCGAAAAAGGTATCTGTTATCTCTGAAAGTGTTCCACCTCCCAAAAGCTGCGCTGGAATGATGACAAGGAGCTCCACTTACTGTTGCCTCATATGGATAGGATTCCTCAGAGTCTAGGCCTCCATTGTCGGCAACATACTGGAAGGCATAATCCATTAGGCCACCATTGCAGCCCTCATTGCCTTGAGGCCCAGAGCAGTCTACCAGATTCTGCTCACTCAGTGAGACAAGCTTCCCAGTTTTCCGGAACATCTGTCCTTCAAGAGCACCAGTAGCGCTAAAAGCCCAACAAGAACCACACTGACCCTGAAGAGGGAATAAAAAAAGCTGTTATTTACAAAAAAATAGTAAGACTTTGACAACAGCTCACACATCTGAATACTGTTAAAAAGTGAACTGCACATCGCTTTAAAGTCTACCAAAACAAAGACGTCAATCACTTCTTGGCTTTCCTGGGAAGATGGGAGGTCTGGCCCTGACACTGTCTCACCTGATTCTTCACAGGAGTCACGTAGCCTTTCTCTCTCCAATCCACAGATCTGGGGGCCTCATAAAACACAGGTTCCTGGAACACTTTCCCCTTCCTGGGCTTACGGTATTGGAAGCCATTCATCACCTGCCTGAATTCTTCACTGGTCTTCAAGGAAAAGGAAATAAAATGTTGAAAAGCAAGAGATTACTTTAGTAAAGAACTGAGGAGAGGAAACGCAGAGCTCGGCGGTCCACAGCACACTCACCATGTCTCCAAAGGTGTTCATGGCCACTGTGAAGCTGTGTTTCCCTTCCCTGTATTCCTGATTGTGCAGTTCAATCATCTTCATGTTCTTCTCCCACACTGCTCTCCTCCACCCTTCTTCATTCTAGAGGCAAACATGTAACTGATGCTCTTTATTTCTACCTAAAACCCAACTCATGCTCACCAAGTGATTCTGCAGACAGAGATGGAAGAGAAACAATGGCCAGGGAAGGCTTGACACCTCTGGGGATGCTGTTCCCCAAACTGAGACACAAAAGGGATGAATGCCCATACTGTGTTCATAATCGGTGCCATTAGGTTATTACATTAGGCTATTGGTAAAAGCTGGCCTCTAGAAGCTACTCTGTCTAAAACTTCTCAACAGCCAGGACTATTCTTTCTGAGGAAGTTTCAGGTACCACTAACCATGCCATATAATCTGTTGTGCATCGCCTTCCACTTGGTCCACTGTGCCTCTAAACTGTGATTAAATGTTAGAGTAGCTGAGGCAATTCCCAGGCAAAAGGCAGCGAGGATGAATGTAGGATTCATGTTTCAAAACCTACGAAGGGAAAAGAAATGAGGATCTGATTAGACTGATCCTAAAAAGCAATCTTACTGCCCCTGAAAATTAGGGCCATCATCGTAGAATAAAAATATTTAAATTATTCTTCCAAGCATTTACCCAAGGACTGTGGAAGAGGCCAAGGATGTGCCTGGAGAAAAAGAGGGCACATGGAGGTGCTCGATGGACCCCCCAAAATGAAAAGCAACGTGTCCAGAGCTGTAAGAGTTTAAACAGTTTACGCGATGATAATTTAGGTTATGAGAAAGGTATGAAAGCACCTTGTGGGTGAGAAGCTTAAGGCAACAACTAGGAAACCAGAAAACAGTTGATCCAGGTTTTGTGCCCAGGCAAAACCTCACTAATGATAAGGTGGGATTCCCAAGTAGTGACAAAGAGATCCCCAAGAATTAGGAGGCCTTCACACATCTTCTTGACTAACAAACAGCAGAAGCTGAGATATGTTTTCCAACCTCTCTGTTGTTGTTTTTGTTTTGAGATGGAGTCTTGCTCTGTCGCCCAGGCTGGAGTGCAACGGTGCGATCTGAGCTCACGGCAACCTCCACCTCCCGGGTTCAAGCCATTCTTCCTCAGCCTCTTGACTAGCTGGGACGACAGACGTGTGCTACTTCGCCCGTCTAATTTTGTATTTTTAGTAGAGACGGGGTTTCACCATGTTGGCCAGGCTGGTCTCGAACTCCTGACCTCAGGTGATCCGCCCACCTCAGCCTCCCAAAGTGCTGGGATTACAGGCGTGAGCCAGCGCGCCTGCCCCAGCCTCTCCTTAAATGAAACCCTTCTGAAATGCTTTCCCAGGAAAAACTGGGACGGACAGCACACACTGCTCCCTCCTTCACTCACCTGGGTCTGTGCTGCGGACACCCCAAATTGCTCCCCTAAATCAGGGACGGGGTTATATGGCCGCACGCGGGAAGCCAGCGCCCCGCAGCCAGCTTCCAGGGCTCCAGGCGTGGCAAGGGCGGGGACGTGACGACTGCGCCACACACAGGCTGCAGCGGTCAGAGGATGTTTGCGGTGACGCCAGCAGGAGTACCGCTGTCTGGCGTGCGGGGGCTGAGCTTCCCTGTCTGACCGGGCCAGGCCCTGAGTCGGCGCGGCGCGGCCTGGCTGCGGTACCTGTGTCCACCCGGCTCGGAGGCTAGCCTGCCCGCTCAACCAGGGACCCCGCCTGCGTGGTCTCCGCGCTTCCGCGGGGTCCTCAGTTGCCCTCCCCCGGTTCCCCACCTTAAGGCCAGCAGAGCTCAGGGCAGACGCTCTCGTTGCCAGGGCTGGTGCACAACTCCTCGACCGCGTCCTCTCTTCCAGTCCCTGTCCGGCCACAGCTGGGCCTGGCCGGCAGCGCTTTCTTGCTGCGGTCGTAGCTGCGCAGGCGCACTCCACGGACGCCACTCTTCAGGTTGCGGAGGTCGCGGTTCTGGCCCAGCTTCGCCTGACTCGGCCTCTAAAACCTCGGGTCTGGGCCCGGCCGGTACCGCCCCACCGCCTGGCTGCGCTACGATTGGCTGCGCCGGCAGCTGGGCGGGGCTTCTGGGTACTCTGACCCCTGGCGCGGTTCGCGGCTTGTTTACTGACTGTCCCAGAGCGGGGCGCGCCTGCCTCAGTGGACTTGGGGGAAGCGGAGTTGGTGCCCCGGGGCTGCGCAGAGTAGGGTCGGGCGTCTCCCTGGAGCGCTCGAATCAACTAAGTACCCGACTTACTGCACTGGGCAGGTGGCTCCTGAAAAGATGTTTACAGCAAGCCCAGTATGGACTTTCAGCCCAACCTTGCTTTTCCTTAGTCCTGGAGTCTTTGGTCCGCATAGCCGAGAGCCAGTGTACTCTAGTCCAGTGGCTCCTGTTTAGTCCACAGCAAAGGTGGGGCCGGGTGGAAGAATGCAGAGCCCGCGGGCAGAAGCCTTATCTCCCACTTAAGGGTGGGTGCAGCTGGGCTTTAGAAGAATCTGGTAGGGAAAGGCGTCCCCAGAACACGAGATGCTATCGTCAAGACTAGACCCTAGGAGGGAGGAGACTGGCTGCGTCTCCAGAGAGCGCGGGCGTTTTGGCGTGCGTCCTTTCCAGACTTCTCCATTCAGAGATTCTTCCTTCTCCCACGTCTTTCCCAAAACCAACAGAAAGGAGTTATTTACAGAAACATTTGGTTGACAGGAGAAAAGCAGTTGATAACATTAGAAGCTGCTTTTATTCGCCCACTCTCTAGGTTATGGATTATATCTTCCTTGGTAACCAAGTCGTTCTCTTGAGATTTAAGAAATTTAATGACATTTAATGTCAGAATTTAAGATACAGAGAATGGAGAAATGTTGTAGATAGAGGAAAAATATGTATCTTAATCTAATGTAGATATTAATTTATATAATTAAAGATTTAACGAACAAAACACACAAACACTCTAAACTTTTGTCATTTTATTTTTTATTACATAAAAACATTCGTCGTAGACAATATCTTTCGGGGAAAAATAATTACCTCTGCCTTTTCCCCATAACCTTTTCGTATGCATATTTTGACTTTGTTAAAATGAAGTCATTGTGTATTTCTGTTTGTCAGTTGAGTTCTACTGAAGATTAAACTGATAACTCTTTTAGAAGCACAATCACCTATAATTTTTTAAGTGGTAAAATATACCTAACATAACAAATACCATTTTAACCAATTTTGAATTCAGAGGCATTGAGCACGTTCCCGTTGTGTAACCATTACTACTGTTTATCCCCAGAGCTTGTTTATCTTCCTCAACTGAAACTCTGTATCCATTGAATAATAGTTCCCCATTCCCCTTCTCCTAGCTCAGGTATCCACCATTGTATTTCCTGTCTGCAGGAATTTGTTTACTACGTTTGGAGATTATTTCTCTCTCTTGTCACTCAGGCTGAAGTGCAGTGGCACGTTCTCAGCTCACTGCAACGTCTGCCTCCTGGGTTCAAGTGATTCTTCTGCCTCAGCCTCCGGAGTAGCTGGGACTACGGGTGTACGCCACCATGCCTGGCTAATTTTTGTGTTTTTAGTAGAGATGGGGTTTCACCATTTTGGCCAGACCGGTCTCAAACTCTTGACCTCATGATTCCCCCGCCTGAGCCTCCTAAAGTGCTGAGATTACAGGTGTGGGCCACCGCGTCTGGCCAATTATTCCTTTTTTTGTGCATTACTTCTCAGTAAAATACAATCTAACTGTGATATCTGTCCTAGTCTCTTTTCTGTTGCTAGTAACAGAGTACCTGGAACTGTGTAATTTATGAGAAACATCATTTATTTCTTATAGTTTTAGAGGCTGGGAAGTCTGAGGTCCAGGGAGTGTATCTTGTGAGGGCCTTCTTGCTTGTGGGGATTCTTTGCAGAGGCCCAAGGTGGTGCAGGGCACCACAGGGCGAGGGAGTCGAGTGTCCTAGCTCGGGTCTCTCTTCCTCTTCTTTTAAAGCCATCAGTCCTGGCTGGGCGCAGTAGCAGCTCACTTGGTCCTTTGTGATTTCCTTACTGGGAAGTGTGAGAGAAACTGCTCAGATGGCCCCCCCTTCCCCAAATGTGAAAGAGAAAGAGAGGGAGTTATGAGTGAGTGGCTTTGCTCTCCAGCACTTGTTTGGTGAAGAGCCTCAGGATCTGGACTGTGACCTCCCAGCTCTCAGGAACCCTATTCACCACCAGAAGGGGTGGCATGTTCACCCTGTTATTCAGGAAGGAATTGGAAAACAAACATTCGAGAGTGTGAGGTCAAGAGCTAGAAAACCCCAAGCCTCCGGCACCTGAGCCAGGGAAGATGCTGGGAGCACCTGCAGGATACTCCCATATTCTGCCCCCTTGTTACTTATCAGCCTCTGAGAACTGAAGCCAGACCCTTTCTTTGCTTGAGCAGAAGAGCAGACCAAAGAGCTCATTGACTCAAGGAGCATCATGACAACTGGGCTGTACTTGGAAGGGAAGAATCCAGGGTGTGATCCACAACCAAGGCCTGAAGAAGTGGGGTCTGTATGTGACCTACCCAGGGTGAGTCATGACCCAAGTGCTGGGTCTCTAGCCATGGGTGGTCCTTCCAACCATTTCCAGCTTCCTCCTGCAGAGGGGCTGGTGTTTTTCTTCATTTCTTATAACCTTCTTGGGAGCACAGGCTTTGGTTTCTGCCTTCCCTGGATCAGGCCTCCCGCAATGCAGTTGCTCTCACAAAAACTATTAGCAAGGCCGGGCGCGGTGGCTCAAGCCTGTAATCCCAACACTTTGGGAGGCCGAGATGGGCGGATCACGAGGTCAGGAGATCGAGACCATCCTGGCTAACACGGTGAAACCCCGTCTCTACTAAAAAATACAAAAAACTACCCGGGCGTGGTGGCGGGCGCCTGTAGTCCCAGCTACTTGGGAGGCTGAGGCAGGAGAATGGCGTGAACCCGGGAGGCGGAGCTTGCAGTGAGCTGAGATCCGGCCACTGCACTCCAGCTTGGGCGACAGAGCGAGACTCCGTCTCAAAAAAAAAAAAAAAAAAAACAAACTATTAGCAATGACACAGTACCACAGAAGCAAACTCCTTGCGAACAGTGATTACTGACGATATTGTCTTCTAGAGACCATTCTAATGACTAGACAGCCTTGGTGCACGAGCTGTTGTCGGTCATGAGGAGCATTTCCTTGTCTATATAGAGGAACTGAAACCTATATGGCCAGCAAAATTTACCCAAAGCAATCAGTGGGAAACTCATCACACCATCATGGCCCATTGTATCACTTTTGTTCCCTATATATGTGGTCCCGTTTCCTCAGGACCAGTACTCACTTATGTGGGGAGCAGGACGGATGCCCTGAGTTA
Organism: Rhinopithecus bieti; assembly: GCF_001698545.2. Taxonomy (NCBI): domain Eukaryota; kingdom Metazoa; phylum Chordata; class Mammalia; order Primates; family Cercopithecidae; genus Rhinopithecus; species Rhinopithecus bieti. The sequence goes on along the minus strand of NW_016822092.1, from coordinate 705,172 downwards.
CTTATAGTGACTTATTAGTTGGGGGATTTGCTAGTATTTTCATCAAAGTTGAATCTAGTGAAACATTTGATTGAACTGGCTCCCAAATTCAAAATAAACCAACACCACTCAGGAAGCCTATTTACAGCAAGAAGTCAGGAGTGGGAACGCATCTTCCACTGTCACCTTGATTAACAATAGCTCTGACCTGTGGGAGGACGGTCCTATCTCCTGTAACAAACATAGGGTAGTGATGGGCCAGGTACTGCTGCTCCTACATTCTCATCACTTAGATAAGCACATGCAGGTGACTGCAAGCCTTCCAGCCTCCATCAGCATCCTCCAGTTCTCCCCTGACCGCTCTCATTCATGTTCCGCACTGATTCAGAGGTCCAGTCCTGAGTGTCAAAAAGAAACATTTGTGAACCTTTCTAGAAATCAATCAATCATTCATGGATTATAGTGAATTCTTCCCTACTAAACACATCTCCAGAAATTTAGACTCAGTAACTCCCTTCCTGAATGTCTTTCCAAGGCCCCAAGTGACATTGATGTTCCATAGACAATGTCTTACACAGCAAAGTGCTTGTGTGGGTGGAAGGCAGCTGACCTTCCCTGAAATTCTGATTATAGGTTCTGTTTAGAACATGGAGTCTCATTTTGAGAAGCTCTTAGCATTTAGCATTCACAGGAAGTTCACAGGTTCCAGAGAACACTGGACAGCACTCAGGGGAAAAAGAAGGGGCAGAGATGGAGACACCTGGTCAGTGTGGCCAGAGCATCCTGGGGGAAATGCACTGAGGGACAGAGGGGCAAATGCACACGGGTGGTGGGGAGAAGAGCAACGCAGATAGCAAAGACACTGTCCAGATAACCTCCCAACTCAGGAGAAGGGACTGAATCCAAGAGGAGAAGAGGAGGGATGAGGCTGGGTGTTGAGGCATGCCCCAAAGTCTATGAAGTCTATGAAAATCAGACACCTGTAGATTTGATTTTAGAGCCCTGATAGAAAAGAAAACAATGCTAGCCATAATTTTAAAGGCTTTCATATTTTGGGAAATAAACTTCTCATTTGAGGCTAGATTTAGTTTCTTCTCTCTGAAACATGTTCAATTCATGATTTCTACTTAATTCAGGTTTTCTAGTTTTGTAACAACTTAAGCTGGTTGATCAAGCTTGCAGGCAGGCAGGCAGGAAGGAGGAAAGGAGGGAAAAGAAGGAAGGAAGAAAGGAAGGAAGGAAAGAATGAAAGAGAAACAGTAAAAGAAAAAAAGGAAAGAAGGAAGGAAGAAGACTACAAAAGTCTCGACATGAAGTGTTTCTGCAAGTAAACAAGGAATTCCTTTTGTACCAAGGACTCCAAAGTTGTCTGGACTCCTTAGGCGTCACAAGGCCACTGGCCCTGATGTTTCAGTGAACTGTGAAATAAAGCACTGACCCGCTGCTGTTCCACCATGATGCCTCCAGTCTCTGGGCCTCAAGGGAAGATAGTGTTCGTTCATTCTGCAAATACTTATTTAGGATGTACTTGTTGGGTGAGTGGTGAGCGTGATGGTTGACAGGCAGACACAGACAAGAATCAAGTACACAAGTAAAGAGTAATTAAGGCCACTTATTTTGGAATTAAATAATTTGGGGTTCAAATCGTAGTTCAGTTTTTTGACAACCATGTCACTTTGGGCAAGACACTTAAATGTGTGGAGCCTCTAATTCCTCACCTGTAAAGGGGAATTAAAAATGTGGGTATTGAGAGGATTGAAGCAGATAGGTTAGGTAGTGCTTAGAAAGCAGTCCCAAGCACACAGCTACTATTCTTCTTACAAATGTTTTGGAAGGTTAGAGTGCCCCTGAATCATTGAAACACTCTTATGGGAGCCATACCTTAACACACATTACTGAAGGTTTTAGATAGAATTGTCAAAAAACACAGAAAAGTAATGAAGAATGTGACAAGCCCTTGAGACCTGGGGAAGGCCAGTCAACTGAAGTCTTAGGATAGAGCAAAGAGGGATGGATTAGGGATATGGTACCATAAGCATGACCTGGAGCTGTGCCAACGCCCTATCTCTGGCGAGCTCTCTTCCATGGTTCGATGTAGGGTGAAGGAGCTCCTGGGTCCTTGGGGTTTCTCAACCAAAACAGCTTCCGTCATCATTGCTTTCTCCTCTGTTGTTTCTTGGTTGTTGAGCCCCAAAATGTGTGATGCCTTGAAAGAGGTTAAAGGTGGGCATCATCTCTCCCTAAAATGCAAGCTTAATGGGCAGTGGCCCATCTGGAAGGCTTGTGTTTTTCTCCTTCTTCTCGTGCATATTCTCAGAAACGTAATAAGCACATCAAGAAACGACTTTCTTGATTTCTAGCAAGAAAAATCACGACTTCCTTGACTTTTAGTGGACTGACCATTGTTGTGTTGTCCTGGAAAAACAAATGTGGAGTAGACAGGAGTGAACATTTGCCTTCAAGCTTCAGTCTCTATGTTCTGGCCTGTTCATAATTTGATGAAAAAGCCATTGATTTGTTTAAAAATGTAGAATTTGTGAATGTTTAATTACCAGATAGAGCAAGTAACCCACCAGCTCTCTGGCTTATAAACAATAATGGCCCGTATCCCCTCCACCTTGTTCCTAGAGCACTAAGCCTGTCATTGAGGTGGCTTGTTTTGGAAATTTCCCTTTGAAATTTCCAATGAATAACTTATTAGTGGCTGTTTTCAAGGATTCTCAGAGGACCTTAGCCTTTGTCTTTCCAGCAGTTTCATCTGTTATTTTTCAATAATTTTTTAGGTGAAAAACAAATAGAACAAGTAATTATTATGAAAAACATAGAAAATACAGATAAGCAAGGCAAAAATACCCAGACTCACCCAAAATCCCACTGTCCTTGTTGGCCTTGTGAAACCAGTGGTCAACTGGGAACACACTGCTCACTTACGTGCCAAGCACTGCATTCGCCTTGTCATGTATTATGGCATTTGATCATCAGGATAACCCTCATCCCCATTTTACAGATGTGTACAGTGAGGTTAGAGAGGTTATGGAGCTTGCCTAAGGGCACAGGGCTAGTCAGTGAGGAAGCCAGGATTTGATCTCAGGAGGTGGAACTCCAACAAATGGGAATGCAGTGCTGTAGGGGTGTATGGGACCGTGGTACTGAGGGCTGGCAGTCATTAGGAGAATTGCAGGAGGACCACAGGGAACAGTGTATGCTAAACCTGACCTTCTCCGCAGTTCACAGGAGCAGCAACCAAGACACCACACCTCTCCCAAGGGCAGCAGCTGAGAGGTCATTTCCTAGCACACAGAGCAATTCTCATCTGCTTCCATTCAAAACTTCCTCAAAAGCACTTCCTGTTTTCTGTGACTCCCCACTGAGTTTTGGAGAAATCTTATCTTCTGCCTGGGGTTCTGCAGCAGGTCACAGAGCAGGTGGAGGGTGGGATGGAGGGGAGAATACTCACAGTCTGACCTCAGTCTTATGCCTGCAGACCCGTGGTATATATAACACAAGGGGAATGATACTTTCTTGTGCAAATATGATTTTTTTTTCTTTTTTGTGTTCCCTTTACAAGGACCTCTACCCTATATGGCCAGGGATATTGTTTTCTCACAGATGATCAGAATTTTAACAATAGGAATGTGAAGAGAGAAAAGAATCAGTGTTCAGAATTAGACTTTCCCGATAGATTGCCGAGTTCACAGTGATCCAAAAGCCAAGGCTGAAGAGAGCGGAAAAGATTTTCTAAATTCCTGGAGCCGGTCTGAAAACCTCTCTTATGAACCTAGAGGTCAGCGTCATCAAGGAATTAATTGTCCATAGCTTGGTGGAGTTGGAGAAAGAGGCGAGAAGAGTCACCTCCCGAACTGGGAGAGTGACAAGGGTTTTCTGTAAGAGGCTGAGGGCTGTAGCCTCCTCATACTCATGCCTGGGGTGGCTGAGCTTGGAGCATGTGGGCTCTGGAATATTTCCACACTCAGGCTTGCATGGATGGTGGGGAAGTAGGTCAGACAGATTGGGATGACCAAAGGCAGCAAACACAGACTGCTCAGAAGACCCCAGGACACTTGCACAACCATGGGAGGAAGAATGGCTCCCTGAACAATGAAAGAGACTAGATTTGGGGGAGTGTGATCCAAGTCAAATTTATTTCAAGAAGATTAAAGGAATATGATAGTTCTGGAAAGCATACTGGAGTAATTGAAGCCCAAGAGAAGGGTTACTGCATGGGTGAAACAGAAAGGGGCTAATTAGTTCCCAGAACATGGGAGGAAATGGTCAAGTGTTGATGAAATTCAAGTTTACAACCTCTCCTTAGGCCTATACTGTAATTCCCATGGCCACACTCTCATGTTCAGTTTTATTCAGGCATTAACAAGGGCAAAGGGTGACAAACATAGGAAAGGAATGCTGGAGTCTCTTTAATGGTATGGACATTCTCTTCATCAGCCTCATGTACTCAGCATTGGAGTGATGCTTCCTGGCTGGTGCTCTTCTTCTCCCACACCTCGTCTTCCTCCTGGCTGATTTCTCTGCGTGATTTGCATGGTGGAGTGTTCAGGGAACTTGAGGGATCTACACACTCTATGTACAAACCTCATCCAGGCTGTGCCAAATAGTATTTTAGAATGGTCAGGCTTAGAGCCCAGGGTCACCCATCTAGAGGCTTTGCAAGGGGTAGGCAGACATGGCCCTGAGAGAGCCCATGGCTTGATGAGTTGAGTGCAGGTTGAAATTCAGGCCCCATGGGCCCTCCCTCTAGGCAACTCTGAGCAATCTACAAAGTCTCCATGAGCAGACAGATAATCTGCTGCTGCACACACACAGAGCTCACCCCTGCTCACTAAGGCTCACCTCCTAGGATACCTCCTAGGCAGACAGAAGTTAAGGCTGGCTTGCCACACTCACATTCTAGGACCAGGGACCTGCACCTGCCCTTGCTACGCTGACCAGTCTCCCAGGCTGTCACCACTGCCCTTGGAAGAGCTCACACTGCTGATATTCCAACCTCCTTTCTTGCTCTTGCCAAGAGGTGGCAAGAGGATTCCCTTATTCACCTGCCCACTGAAAACCAAAAATTTTTTTTATTGCAGTAAAATAGATATAATATAAACTTGACCATTTTCACAATTTTTGAGAGCAGCATGAAGTTCATTCGCATTGTCGTGCCACCATCACCACCATCCATGTCCAGAACTTTCTCTTCATCCCAAACTGAAACTCCTAACCCATTCAACATTAAATCTTCATATCCTTTTCTCCTAGCCCCTTAATTTTAAATGGATGAGGATAGTATTTTTGAAATAATAATGTTTATTTCCTGTTGACTTTCTTTTCGACAATCTGCCCTTGATACAGACAGAGGTATCCATTGTCTTGGGAGTAGTTAAGATTGTGAAAGGGGAAATGGAATGAACAAGAGCCAAATGTTTGGGGTATAACTTCTATTAATAAAGCAACATTTTCGAGACCCTGGCTTTTAGCAAAAAGCCAGGCTTTATAAACAGAGGCAAATGTCCTTCCAAATTCCAACGGGCTGCTGGGAAGCTGGGTGGGCACTCAGGATGGCCTGGCTCCAGGTCACCTTGCCTTGCACCACTGTCTTTAGGAGTGAACACAATCTGTGAGCAGCATCATATCTGTGCTAACAAATAGTGGAGCGGGTATCGTGGAGGAGGATTCAAGGCATCTTTAAAACCTGGAAGACAGAACAAGGGATGAGAAGTACAGGTGGCAAGTGTCAGCTCACGTAGAATTAAAATCTGCTTTTCCAGTCATCCAACTCTGGGATGATTTGAGCAGAGACTGACTGACCCTTGTATTTCATGGCGGGTGATGCTCTGGCTGAACTTCGAGACATCGCATTTCCTCCTGACTCTTGGATCCTATGCCCCTATTTTAAGAGCAACCAGAATTACTGTGCTTCCTAAAGTGTGGCCCTCACGCAAGGGCCTTGGGTAAGTTTTAGCGTTCAGGGGATGGAATAAACATGGTCATGAAATATGTCACGAGATGGGGCCTGAGGGCTTTCCCTGAACTTCTATGCATAGCAAAGAGCAAAGGCTCCTGAGCAAACACAACACAGCAATAAGCCTTTAGAGTCATGTGGCCCATGGTGAACTTTTCACTGTTCCAGGGAAATGGAGAAAAATGAGGAGCACTGGGTAATTTTTTTTCCGCTAAGATTAAGTTATTCCATTGAAAGGAATGTTAATTATTCTAAGACTATAACCTTCCCACTTTCTCTCTCTCTTTTGTTTCTTTCCTTCCTCGCTGCCTTTTTTTTTTCTCCAACAGAGTCTTGCTCTGTCACCCAGGCTGGAGTGCAGTGGCACTATCTCGGCTCATTGCAGCCTCTGCCTCCCGGGTTCAAGCGATTCTCATGCCTCAGCCTCCCCAGTAGCTGGGATTACAGGAGCGTGTCACCATGCCTGGCTAATATTTGTATTTTTAGTAGAGACAGGGTTTCGCCATGTTGGCCAGGCTGGTCTTGAACTCCTGGCCTCAAGTGATCCACCTGCCTCAACCTCCCAAAGTGCTGGGATTATGGGCGTGAGCCACCATGCCCCACCCTTCCTTGCTTCTTTACTTTCTTAGTTTTTTTCATTTGGAATATTTTTTCTCTATTTATTAATTTCTTTCTTTCCTTCTCTTTCTTGTGGGGCATTATGATTGGTGACAGCATTGGATAGTTATTGCTGTTTGTGTGTTCTTCGCAAAACAAAGTGTCAGAGTGTCAATCCTCCATGTTCTTTATAAAAGTTTGCTATTTCATAACATTCCCAAAGTGTGGGAACCACTGGCAATAGCAAGTCTTCTCAAGGTTTAAGAGTCAGTTAAGAAAAAAAAAAAAAAAGCAGCCAGGCGCGGTGGCTCATGCCTGTAATCCCAGCACTTCAGGAGACCAAGGTGGGTGGATCATGAGGTCAAGAGATAAGACCATCCTGGCCAACATGGTAAAACTCTTTCTCTACTAAAAATACAAAAATTAGCTGGGCGTGGTGGTGTGTGCCTGTAGTGCCTGGTACTCGGGAGGCTGAGGCAGGAGAATCACTTGAACCCGGGAGGCAGAGGTTGCAGTGAGCTGAGATTGTGCCATTGCACTCCAGCCTGGGCGACAGAGCAAGACTCCATTTCAAAAAAAAAGAAAAGCTACTCTTTATTGGATCTTTATTGGAAATAGCTTTAAGGGGCATAGAGAAGTAAGATTCCTTTTTATTTCTCATTTTCAAATAAAAAATGAAAATAGTCATTCCAAAGTGACAAGAGAGAATATAATCAAGCCTTTAGTGTACTTTTGCCCGGCTTATGGAGGGATAAGATAAAAATGTCACTGGGTGAAAACAATGAGATAAATTCACAGCTGGGAACACTGTACAATATCACCAGTGTTGCACGTTTGCTCAGTAGCTGGCTGTTCTCCATGTCAACAGGATGTATGTGGCTTGTTTTGACTCAAGGTCCTCCAGGAGTATGTGTCCAACCACCAAGGTGGGCAACAGAATTTGGAGGCTGAATCCTTTGGTACCTGGAGCGGGATGGCAATGGAACCACACAGAGAATGGCCCAGAGCACTGAGAAGGCTGCCTTCCCAGCAAAAGGCACCTGCACAGAAATTCAGCCCATAAAGTCAGGCAGAGAAGGACATGAATGACAATTGGATAATGAGTGTTGGCACTAACAAGTGTTGAAAATAAGTCACTAGACAATTAAACTTGCAGTGTCAGAAAATCTTACAGCTTATGTATAATCAAATGAAACTAAACTTGATAGAGTGTTCACCAGATTTGACAATAATCTTTAAAATTTATGACATTGCCTGTAATGGGTTTGGAGCTCAAAGTTTTCTAAACCAGTAATAATTGTAATTATTATTATTATTATTATT
>NW_016822092.1:661778-696838 GCF_001698545.2 Rhinopithecus bieti | reverse complement strand
TCTCAGCTCACTGCAAGCTCCGCCTCCCGGGTTCACGCCATTCTCCTGTCTCAGCCTCCCGAGTAGCTGGGACTACAGGCGCCCGCCTCGTCGCCCGGCTAGTTTTTTGTATTTTTTAGTAGAGACGGGGTTTCACCGTATTAGCCAGGATGGTCTCGATCTCCTGACCTCATGATCCGCCCGTCTCGGCCTCCCAAAGCGCTGGGATTACAGGCTTGAGCCACCGCGCCCGGCCTAATTGTAATTATTGAGTAATTAATCTGTCGTGATAGTGGAAAGAATGAATTTTTTCCCTTCTTGCTAAAAGAGTGAGATTACAAAAGTTGTTATATGTAGCAAAAAATTTGGTAAAAATTATAAAAAGAAAACCAGATAGAGTGCAACATAAATGCAAAGTTTTGCTCAGCAATTAATGTTTTCTCTTTTTGGATTTTAATTGTCATGTACCGACAGCCAAAAACCCACATATATCATGTCCAGTCAGAAATACAGGAAAAAAATGTGCATAAAGATGTTTAGCCCAGCTTTGTTTTCAATAGGGAATAATGCCTGAGTGTTTCACAGTAGACAATTGGGATATGACAACATTATTATAGTATCTTGCAGCCATTAAAAGGAATGTTTCTGAAAAGCTTCTAATAACATTGTAAAAAAACTGTGTCAACATCTTCCGTTTAAAAAAAGCAGGGTATAAAATCGAACACTTCATATGATTTCAGCTACATTAAAACATGTCTAGAAAATACAACCAAAGGGAATAAAAACTTTCATTGCCTCAAACTACCCCAAAGGCAAGGGGCAGCCTGTGGCCAGGGAGGGCCAGCCTCAGAAGGACTGAAGTTGCTGACTTGTGCCTACGGCGGCAGCAGCTGCCAGTTTCTCCTTCCATGTTAATCTGGGTCACAGAATCTCGTGATTTACAGAAGCAGCTCTGGCTCATTCTTGGGTGACTGGCCTGCCTTCTTGGAAGACAGGATGATGCTCATCAACACTGGCTGTGATGCAACCTGAGGGCTCTGCAAACCTCCCGTGGGGCACACACTGGGGCAGGGGCCTCAGCATCTGAGTCTCCACACTGAAGATGGAGCGGGAGGGATGGGTGAGGCAGAGAGGAAGAAAGTTCTCCGGATGTCCTGGTTAGTCACCCTGATTGTGGGAAATGCACACTCATGGCTGAATCAGCAAGAATCAAGTCTCTTGGCCAGAAAAACAAGCCATTATGGCCGGAGAATCTCTCAGGACACACACACACACCACACACACCAAACACACACACACACCACACACATCACACATACACACACCACACACACCCCACACCACATACACACATGCACACACACCACACACACCAAACACATACACACACCACACACACCCCACTCACACCACACACACATACACACACCCCACACATCTCACACACATCACACATACACACACCACACTCACACCACAAACATGCACACACACCACACACACGCACACACCACACACACACACCATACCACATGCACGCCACACACACATGCACACACCACACACACACCACATGCACACCACACACACACGCCCCACACACCTCACACACACACCCCACACACCTCACACACACACATCACACATACACCACACTCACCCCCACATACACCACATACACACATGCACACACACCACACACACCATACCACACACACGCATGCACACACACACCACACACACATATATGCACATACCAACAGAGACAGACTAACCCCATATATACACACATACACACATGCACAAAACACATATACACATGTGCATATGCACACTATGCTACACATATGCACATGACACACGTACACATACATTAATGTACATGTACACAAGTGCACACACACATGCACAAAATACAGATGCATACATCTGCATATACATGTACACTCGTGACACACACATCCACACACGTGCACACACACATATATACTGCAGTATAATATTCTTAGTAGAATAGTATGAGGGGCCTCAGTTGTGGTCAGATGACCTGACGCTTAGTCTGAATTGTTAATAATTGAACTGTGTAATTTTGTCTAAATCTTTTCATCTCTGCTTCCAGCCCCCAAAGAATGTGTTGACTCAAACCATCTGGAAGTTCTCTTTAGTGGTAAAATTCTGTGATTTCAATGGGAAAAGATGGTATCATCCACCCAGAGCTCACCTGAGCTCCTTCTCTGTACCCTGAAGAGGATCCTGGGGGCTGGAGTCACAGCATAGGGTGCTTGTGAGGCCGTCCTCACCCAGCGCCAGCCCCAAGAGTGTTGCCACCAGGGATAGCCCAGCGTCTCCAAGGACCTCTGCTGTGGGCATTCCTGTGGCTTCTTCCCTGCCCCTCCTCCTCACACCCACATACTTCTTCCCTCCTTTCTGATCACGAATCTGATCACGAGCAAATAGGCAGGAACCAGCAACCTTCTGAGGCCCAGCGCTTCCAGGAAGAGATCAGCAGCTGTCTGTCCCGACGGCATTTCCAGGAGTTCCTTTCTGCTCAGCGGAGGTGGAAGGGGGCTCACTGCTCCCTAACTCTCCCTGTCAGAGGTGTCTCCCTGGTCCACGCTTTCTGGCCGTGGCATTCACTTAGGGCAGACAAGCGGCTCCTGTCCTGAGTCAACGTCTGGAAGCCCCCAGGCCCTGGGCTGGGAGGATTTGGAGCCTGTCATCAGCATGTGACTTTCGGTTGTGATGCTGAAGTCTGACCTCATCCTCAGGTTGCCACCCTAAGCCCAGCTGTGATCCGGATCGCTGAAGATTGCCCTTGAGAGCAAATTCCTCAGGCAGCTGTGGAGCTGAGCCCTGAGGACTCAGTGAGCCAGGGCTGGGCCCTCACCCTCACTCTATTCCTCATGAACAGTTCAGTTTAAGTTCTCAGGAATTCATCGTCCTGCAAAGACTGTGGTGCCAGGTCTCACATACGAATTCAAACTAAAAACAAAACTCTCTGCCAACCAAAGGAGAAAAGAAGTCAAACAAAACTCTCACTTCTTCCCGCTCTGGGAAAGTTCCTTTTTTTTTTTTTTTTTGGAAATAACAAATATTAAATCATTTAAAAGCAATCAATCCCTTTTCCTGTCCCCTTTTCTGGGGGCCCCTGCTTTGTTGAGCTGTTCTAAATACAATGGGTAGTCTTGTACATTACTCTGCCAGCTTTATTGTTACCTGGACATTTTTAGGTTTCAGTTTTATCTTTTTAGATTTTTTAAAGAAAACTGTGGTAATATATATAAACACAAAATTTACTACTTTACCCAACTTGAACTGCACAGATCAGTGGCATTAAATATATTCATATTGTTGCGCAATCATCACCACCATCCCCTCCAGAAACTTTCTTCATTTTGCAAAACTGAAACCATCTTTTAATTAATCCATTCTTTTGAGATGGAGTCTCACTCTGCCACCCAGGCTAGAGTGCAATGGAGCAATCTCATCTCACTGCAACCTCTGCCTCCTGGGTTCAAGCGATTCTCCTGCCTCAGCCTCCTGAGTAGCTGGGATTACAGGTGCCCCCCCACCATGCCTGGCTAATTTTTTTTGTATTTTTAGTAGAGACGGGGTTTCACCATGTTTGCCAGACTGGTCTCGAGCTCCTGACCTCAAATGATCCACCTATCTTGGCTTCCCAAAGTGCTGGGACTACAGGTGTGACCCGCCACACCTGGCCTCCATCTTTTTATTCTTTTTTTTTCAGATGGAATTTTCATTCTTGCTGCCCAGGCTGGAGTGCAGTGGTGCAATCTCAGCTCACTGCAACCTCTGCCTCCTGAGTTCAAGTGATTCTCCTGCCTCAGCCTCCCAAGTAGCTGGAATTTCAGGCACACACCACCATGCCTGGCTAATTTGTTTTGTATTTTTAGTAGAGACAGGGTTTCACCATGCTGCCCAGGTTGGTCTCGAACTCCTGACCTCGGGTGATCCACCCACCTCCACCTCCCAAAGTGCTGGGATTACAGGTGTGAACCACCGCACCTGGTCCATCTTTTTACTCTTAATGAAAGCTTTCCACTTACTTCTAAGCTCAGATCCCTGCACTTCTCTCTTGGTTTTACAGCCCGGCTGTTATCTAGCCGTTGTTTATACGAGAACAGCCAGGCTGGGCCCCTCACTTTGGAGTGACTTTTCTGTGGTCACTCTATCAGGGCTCAGTAAGACCAGTGTGGACTCTGCACAGCGACAGGGCCAAATGTAGTTTTATGATTTTCGTGAATCCTGTAGTTGTCACCCTGACACCTTTCTACAAAAAAGACCAGCAAAATTTCCACTGAGTTCTGATTCCTTTTAGAAGGTGTAGGGGTTTTGATTTTGGAATCCATTGCAACTCCCACAAATGCCTTCAAGCCCACACCGTACCGGCTTTGGGTCCCTGGGATACTTTTGTCCACAATGGAGACCTCAGGCACCCCAAGGTGGCCCACGTTTGGGCGTGGTATCCAGAGGCTGTTACACTATAGGAAAGAGGTGATGAGGAACATGGTGCCTGAGTGCATTTCACAGCAGCTCTTAAGAGACAGGGTCCCATGATTGGCTTTTCTGACTCCTAGAATTTGCACCTTTTGATTCTCACCATGGACACAAGAGGTAAGCTATGGTCTTGTTTCCTCCCTCCTGCAGGGGAGAGAGCCAGCTATGCAGTGGCCAGTTTCAGCCTGACGAGAGCTCCTGGTACAGAAGACCCCAAACTGCCCCCTGAAGAGTCCCAAGATGGGCCATTTCCCAAGATGGGGCAGTGAGTTGAGTGATCCTTAAGCTCTTGACCTTTGGGTTGCAATGATTCCTAACTGTGGTCCCAACATTTCAGGAGCCCGGGAACTCCACAATCATATGAACAGGTGCCTGTCCTAGGACTTGCATAAAACAAAAGCACTGGCTGGGTATTGTGGCTCAGGCCTGTAATCCTATCACTTTAGCAGGCAGAGGTGGGAGGATGGCTTGAAGCTAGAAGTTTGAGACCAGCCTGGGCAACATAGTGAGATCATCTCTTAAAAAAAAAAAAAAATTAGCCGGGCATGGTGGTGTGCACCTGTAGTCCTAGCTACTCAGGAGGTTGAGTCGGAAGGACTGCTGGAGCCCTGGACTTTGAAGCAACAGTGAGCTATGATCATGCCACTGCACCACAGCCTGGGTCACAGAAGCCAAGCCCTCTCTCCCTCTCAAAAAAAGAAAAGCATTAAGACTTTTACAGTAACTCAAATGTGTTTCCCCAGTATCCTCCCTCACCTGTCTTCTACTAACAGAACCCTGGTCTTGGGGAGAACTGCTCCTCCCGCAACAGCTCATTGGGTGATGAGGCCAATCCTAATAACTCTGTCTTTTCCAAATTTGCACAGGGATAGCTATTGACCCAAGCTAATCCAATCAGAGTCCCACTCTGGGATTTTACATATAGATGCTGCAAGAGACAAATCCCTTCTCTCTGGTTTTTAGCTACCTGCTGCTACAGGAAACAGTCTTTTGAAGTAGGAGAGAGTGAGGCCAACACTCAGGAAGGAGCTAAGAAAAGGAGTTTCCACTCCTTAAGGTGACCACAATTTCCATTTCAGTCTCATCCTTTGTAGACACAGCTATGTCTAGTTTTAATTTTATTCATCAGAACTTCTTTTCTCATTATAAACATTAATCATGTTGATTGTGGACAACTTGCTTCAAACAAAAATGAACTGAAAATGTAAGAAAGGCATGAAGGTCTTTTTGCTGTAGGTTTTCTCTTCCTCCTGGTGTCATCCCTTCACTTTTGTGTAGAAGTAGCAAGAGCGTCCTCTGTTCCCCATTGCCAAAACTAAAAGAGGCAATTTGGTTTTTTTTTGCTTCACCCAAGAACAATCTAAGAGGCCTGTTTTATTTACAATGGGAAGAAATGTGAAAATTACCTGGGCTCTTTTCACTTTCCCACACGATTCCTAATTTTAGTAATAATCAGCATCTAAAAAACCCTGAGAGTTTGGGTGTAATGATTTTGTAGGTTTTGGACTGGGTTGCCCTGCTATGTGGGATGACAACCGTAAAACACAACAAATAAAAGAAATCCTTTTGAATTAAAGATCAACAAAACGAATGCAACGAGCAACAGTTTATTTATAAAAAAAGAAAAAAACAACTTTTAACGACATTTTATAGATTAAGTAAAATACCAGTATTAATATATATGTATATACATAGTGCATATATATATATACATGATATAACATTAACATTACATGCTTCTCAGGACAGAAGAATTAGGACATGTTCCCTCATATCAATTTAAAACTCGATCACAATTTAAAATCATGGAAGAAAACTTGATTCCTTTATTTTCTGCTTGTAGACTTCAAGTACAGGAAGTTACCAAACCAGGATCTAAATGTGGAAACCATCTGCTATGCACCAATTACAAGGGACTGCCACCCACAAATGATGAGTCAGGGGTCTTCCGAATTCTTACATAGGTCTCTGTAATCCTACAACCGTGTCAACCTTCTACCTGAGATGAGAGGGAATGAGGAAGCGTGACAGTTTGTAGGTTTCATGTGGACGTTCACATTGACATTGGAACAAAAGCAAACTGAAAAATGCCTTCCTAGAGCAACAACACTGATCATGAAAATCACCCTGGAGGAGGATTCCTTTCTCCCCTTTCCTTGCCAACCACAACACAGAAACTGTCAGAAAACAAATACAAAACAAAACTCAGGGTGAAGCACCTCTGGCGATGATTAGCATACAGCAAGGGACAGAGAGGTAGCGTTTCCTTGGTGACAGCTCCTGGCTGACTCTGATGATTTCAAACACACCCTCTTCTGCAAAAGGCACTCACATATTGTCTGTTTATAAGTCATACAGTGGGATTCCGTACATGGGAGTTTCTCCTACAAATATAAAAGAGATAAGCTGAGGAAATGATATAACAAAGAAAAGCATATAAGAAATACATACACATTTTGGATAAATATGCACTTTTCTTTTTTAAAGGACAATCAACATAGTAGTTAAAAAAAAGTCATTGAAAAGTTAGGAATTCCAGCAAAATTATCAGTAAGAAGCAAGGTACTGGAGGATGAGAGATGGAGTCCAAAACACTGAGAGGAGGCAGGTACACTAGCTTTTTGAGTGGCCAAAGTAAAACATTTGCTCTGCTCTGAAACTACAATGACCATCCACAGACAATGGAATGAGAGGGGGAGGGAGGTAGCGGCAGAGAAACAGGTCTAGCCGGAGGGAGGGAGGGAGGAGTGGCATCCCCCTGGCTATGGGCACAGGAAGAAACACCCTCAGCATCTCCAAAGGAAAGGATGGGCTACATCACCCCCTTGCTTCTGCAGTCCAAACAGACCCTGCCCAAGCCAGAGGCTGTCCTCACCGGGACACAACAGAGCTAATGGAATTGTAAGAGGTGCCGCTGTTGCAGCTCGAGGCATAGGCCTCCTGGCCGTTGCCATCCAGGTTGATTTTGAACACAGAAGATGCCTTCAGCAAAAAGTCTGCAGCATCCCGGCGACCCAGCTCCCTCAGTTTGGACATGAGGGTGCCCACCGTGCTCTCAGGGTAGGCGGTCCATTCTCGCAGCAGGGCGTGGAGGGGGCTGGGGAGGAAATCCTTGGGAGCCCCGTTATTGGTGTTGTACTTTGCCACGAGGTCAGGGAGGCCTAAGTTCATGGCGAGAAGGCACCAGTCCTTCCCCAGGGGGTCGGGCGGGTCCAGCAGGCGACTCAGTTTCCTCCGAGTGAGGAGGTTCAGGTCTGATGCGTGGATGTCCATGCCGAGGCTGGCCTGCGAGTAGACATCGTGACACCCGAAGCACATGATGCTGCTGAAGCTTTCCTTGTACCCCCCCATGGTGTTGGTCAGTGAGGTTTCCTTCAGAGTCTGTGCCCGGAAGAAGTCCCGTGGCTGGTAGATCATGACAGGCTCGTGGTGCTCCCGCAGCTGCTGGGGGCTCAGGTAATGCTTCACAGTCAGGAGCCCCGGCAGCGTGGTGGCCATGACGTTCTCAATGGTGCTGCACACCGAGTCCAGCAGCAGGCAGCACTTGATCTTTTCTGTCTCCAGGCCGCGGACCTGGACCTCAATGCCCTGGCCGTGGTTGACCAGCAGCACCAGCAGCTCGGCCCCACGATTAGCCAGCTTGCAGCCATTCACCCACAGGCGGATGTCCGCATCGCCCTCCGTGCTTTGCTGGTGGATCCACCGGCACAGGTTCACCTGGACCTTGTGAAAGATGCCACACGGGAAGGGGGTGAGGTGCTCCACGGGCACGATGCGCACGCCGCCATACACCATCACCTCGTCCTCCTCATCGGCCCAGGAGCGGTGCAGGCTGTCTGTCTTGATCAGGGCTGGGACGTCCACCATGGTCCCACTGCTCAGGTCCCGGGCGCAGATGTCCATGGCATCGAGGATCTGCAGCAGCTCCTCCACGTCGCTGTCAGGCACCAGGCGCTGGATGTCCTCCACGGTGTAGCGGCCCCGGTAGTGGTGCAGTGCCCGCGGGGTCTCCACGGACAGCAACTTCCCCAGGACATTTGTGCAGAGCCAGCGGGGGTCCAGGAGCAGCACGTCCTGAACTGTTTCACTTTGCATGATGTTGATCTGCGGGGAGACAACAGAAAGTCACGCTTAGGGGCAGAGCCCTGGCCAGGTGCACCAGCCACTTGGAGCACAAAAGGGCCTGATCCCGGCAACAGAGGCTGAGCAGATGCTCTAAGGAGTGACCCGAGGCCATTCCACATAGATGCATCTCAAAAACCAAATACCGAGTGGAGAAAAGCAGCTTGAAAATGTCAGAATAGAGATTCTGAAAAACAACTCCCCTGGAGTCTTCAAAAAGGCCAGTGAAATGAAAAGAAAAAAAAAGGGAGATAGCAACCAAATGCAATGAGTGATTTTAGACTGGATTCTGAATCCCAAAATAAGTACATAAATAAAAATACCTTTAAAAGAAATTATTGGGACCAGTGGCAAACCCTTGTATGAAGATGATATATTCAATCATAGTACTGTATTAATGTTGTGTTTCTGGAATCATCAATTATATTGGGTTGTGTGGGAAAATATCCTTCTCCTTAGGAGATACAGGCTAAATTATTTAGGGAAGAAATGTATCATGTCTGCAAAATAAATAAGTAAATAAATAGAAAGGAAAGGAATCGAGCAAATGTAGCAAAATGTCACCAACTGATCGGCTTAAATGTAGTAGGCTGGGTACCGTGACTCATGCCTGTAATCACAGCACTTTGGGAGGCTGAGGCAGGTGGATCACTTGAGGTCAGGAGTTTGAGACCAGCCTGGCCAACATGGTAAAACCCCATCTCTTCTAAAAATACAAAACTTATCTGGGCGTGGTGGCTTATATCTGTAATCACAGCTACTCAGGAGGCTGAGGCAGGAGAATCACTTGAATCCAGGAGGCGGAGGCTGCAGTGAGCTGAGATTTTGCCACTGCACTCCAGCCTGGGCAACAGAGTGAGACTCTATCTTGAAAAAAAAAAAATTAATTAATTAAAAAAAAAAATAAATGTAACGTATATGAGTTCATGGTACTATCCTTGCAACTTCTCTAAAGGCTTGAAATTTTTCAAAAAAGAGAACATTGTATTATTATACCATTATGTGAATGTTTAACACACACATAGAGAAGGCCTGGAAGGATATGCTGCCATAGTTGGCCTCAGAGAAGGGGAGAGAGGAATGAGACCAGAGATGATGGCTCAAGGGGACTTCAGCTTTTGGGCTGTGTTTATGTCTTAAAAAAATAAAAAAGGAAAAAAAAGTGAAAAAAACCAGAAGGAATTTTCCCTTTATGGAACAGTTCTGTTTCCTCTCTTGGAGAGTGGCCGTCGCACTGGACTCCCTCACTTGGAGGCTCCGACTCCACGAGTGACTACACAGTACTTTCTTGCCCACAGTCTGGCTTAAACCTGAAAGATGCCCCCTGTCTGAGTCTATTCAAAATTGAACCTAGGTTGAAAATTCCTGGAGGGCAGAGTCAGTATCGATCTAGTTCCTGATACAGCATTGGCTGGAATGCCATTTGCAGTTTGCTCCTAAACACTGCTCATCGCCTCAGGCTCAGGAAAGACAAATGTGTCCCACAGTGGAGGAGGGCAGGGAGCCAAGACAGTCAGCGAAATGCAGTGTGGGACCCTGGCCCAGAAAACAGAGTCAGAAGGGCCACTGGGGAGTTCTGAAGATCTGCAGATGAGACATGGAAGGCAGGTCTGGAGGAGGCCCCGGGCCCATCAAAGTCAGGCCACACAATGTAGTTCCTGCTGCTTAACGTCCCTCCTCCTTTACGTCTTCATGTATTGACTAATCATGTATTGACTAAAGTCTCAAGAGCAAGCAGGGATGTAATGACAAATAAAGGAGACTATATGCTATGATCTAGAAAGTTGCTGGTCTAGTACTAGAAAGCAAGGGACTCCTGTGCCAAAGGAGTTTAGTATTAGAGTTGACACTTTTTTTTATATCCAGCAGTATTTTTTCATCTAAGATGCGGTCCTTCACCTGTGTTCCTCCTTGGATTCAATCACTTTAAAGTATTCCTGGAGGTGTTGGCAGATTCGCTGGCTGTTTAGGAGTTTAAAGGCTGATGAAATTACTGCCAGGCGGCTCCAGTTTTCAAGGTCCTGGCTTGTGGATTCAGGTTTAGTTTCAAGAAAACATGACTCATACAAACTGGCTATAGGGCCAGACCTGGCACCTGAGATTGGGGACGTAAGCATCTGGCTTTTAATAATCTCAGAGCTGCTTTTAGTTGCAATATTCAGAACCGTTTTTCTTGGCCCACACTAGTTCATGTAGGCTCCCGATTTCACATGGTGGAGAAACGTGAAGGCATTGCACCCTTTCTGAGGACAGGCACATGATGCCATTAGAACAGGGTTTCCAAAACGCGCCCCGGTGCTGAATGTCAGAGAACCAGAGCAAAGCCTCCTGTTCTCAATCATTTCCGCAGGGCATTGCCTGCTAGAGTTTTTCATGTGCATCTCTAATTGTGATTACTCTGTGTATCTGTGCACTAGAGTTCTCTGTCTTTGTGTCTCCAGACATCGTCTCCACAAGGATACCTTACTGCCTTTCTCAACTGTTTTTGCGCCCAGGAGATCTGTGTGGAGCTGGTAACTCCACGCTGATAGAAAGCAGCCATCCTGAAGGCTGCCAGCAGTAGCAGGTTAAGCTCCCGGTGCCCAGGGGGAGTGAAGAGAGACCCAGTCACCCAGGGCAGCGGGTACTGCACTCCCAAACGAACACACTCTGGAAACAAAAGCAAAACACTGGAAACAAAAGCAAAACACAAGACAAAATGACAGCTCCTAGGGTAAGCCAAGAACTGCAGTTCAGAGCGTCACTTGAGGCTGTTTGTCACACGTCTGGAAATACTGTAGGTAGCCGGGCCATTTCCACACTGCTTCCCCAGGCTCACACCACCTCCAAGAGCTGGAATTTGGGGCAGGCTGAGTCCCTGGCACCTCTCACGGCCCCCTGCCTGGGCTCCCTGGGCCTCACCTCGCCTGTGCTGTGGAGCTGCTGAGCAATATGCCTGAGGTCCTCCTCGCTGGCCAGAGGGTTCAGCTGGTCTTGCACATCGTACACAAACTGCTGCAGCGACATCAGCTGGTTGGGTCCATTGAGCTTCCTCCAGGAAGGCAGCGTGGAGATGATTTTCTCACACAGGTGAGTCATGGGAGGGCAGACCTAGAAGGGGCACGGCGGGACAGGTTAACTCACCTGCAGCTGTGGGTGCTCTGAGCAGAGCCACAGTGGAAAGGACGCCTTTCATTCAGGCGCCTTGCATGTGATTTGATGAATGAGTGGGTTTGTTTTTGTTGTTGTTGATGTTTTTCTTCTTTTTTTTAGACTGGATCTCATCATTGCCCAGGTTGGTCTCAAACCCTTGGGCTCAAGTAATCCTCTTGTCTCCGTCTCCTGAGTAGCTCTGACTACAGGTACACACCACTGCGTCCAGCTAGTTAGTGCTTTTTGGGTTGAGTGCTGGGGCGGTTGTTTTTTAGACTTGCCTTGAAGCCTAATCTATTGAGCAACTATAAAGTTTTATAAAGGCTCTTTGGTTCATGTTAAATAGATTTTGAGTCTTCCAGGAATGTTTTTGGAACTGTGGACTCAGTCACTCAATCAACTAATGTTCACCAACTCCTAATGTTTCGCTCCCTCACTTCTTCCTCCCTCCCGCCTTTCTTCCCTCGCTTTCTATCTCTCTTGTGACTGTTTCACTCAGGCAATGGTCACTTTATGAACAGAGGAAAAGAGAATGAGTGCCATCATCAATATTAGAGTGAGTGTTTATCAGTAAATGAGGCATTCATGGGGGCTGTTGCTGAAATAGTGCTTCCAATTAGACCCATTCTTGGTATATAGGCTGAAGTGGATTTTTAACCTTTTAACTGGGTTAATTAAATCAGCCTGTGTTACAGACTCATGTAATCCACATACCTCTGAATTAGAAACCACACAAGCCACAGGCTGCACTGTGCCATTAATTCCACACTCCTCTCTCAAATTCTTTTATGTCAGCTAAATTCCACTCTGCATTCAAAAACAAAATTCTCAGGGGTGAGTGCAGTTGACATGGTGGGCTCCACCTGCCTGAGCTCAGGAGTTTAGGGGTTAGGCGGGGGGTGTCTGAGATGCAGCAGATCATGCCAGAGCCCAGCTCAAAAATCTCCAGGGATTCCCTCCTGCCTCAGGAATGCAGCCCAGTCCAGACCTGGTGGGGAAGCCCTGGGGCCTCACAGATCACTGTTAGTTCCCGGATCACCGCCCCAGGTTTCTGTGACAGATTCCTCCCAGGCCTCACCGGACTACTCCCTATCTTCTGATGATGCCACAATGGGGATGCCCCAAAGAGGGTATCTGGTGTGAAGGGCAGGGTTTTCTGGAGACAGGAAAGGGTTTCCCGAGAATTCTGCAAGCATGTCTGGAACCTGAATCTGGTGTGGAAAGCACAGCATTTTCCTATTAGCAAAGCAGTTTAAAAAAAAAAAAAAGAGAGGGAGAGACACACCCAGAGGCAGCTTCAAAGGTAAGAGAGAGAGACAGCATCTGCCCACGTTTGTCCTCAGGCGTGGGCAGCAGGAAGAGTCCAGAGCGAATGCCACCACTTCTCCACTGGGATGCTTGCCCCTTTCTTACCAATTCTGGAGAGCTTTTTGAGCATTATGATGTGGCCTTTTATCTGTCCAATGCACTGAGAAGGCTTTTTCCAAGCCTATTTCACCTTTCAGCTGTGTTTACTTGTTTGCCAGAAAAACATTTTAAACATTTTTTGATTTTCAAATAGATGTATTTTCTTTTAAAATTTCCAGGGTTTTAGATCTTAACAGGTTTCCTCAGTCCCTAGTTATTTTGAAAATACATTCTCCACAATTTCTATTCAAGGTATTTATTGTTTTATGTTTTTACATTTAAAAGTTTTAATCCATTTATTTTTGGACTTTGTAGGGTGTAGGAATCCAACTTTATTTTCTTCCAGACAAATAGCCAGTTGTGCCAGGTTCATTTATTAAATAATCTTTACCCCATTAAATTCAAATAACATATTTATTTTCCATTACATTTCTAAAGATATTATAATTTACTTCTACACTCTCTAAGCTTTTCCTCCTATCTAACTGTATTGATTATCAGGGGCTTTATAATATGTTCAATTAATTTTTCCATGGAAATTTTAAGATAAAAATCCCAATCCCCTCAACCCATTCAGATGCTAACTGAAACTGTATTACATTTATATAACGAGGGAAAAATAAAATATTCAGTCATATCTTGCAATCCAAGAATGCAGTCTCATTCCCTTTGTTCATTTATTCTTTTCTTTCAAAAAAGTTTGTGACTGTTTTTCTACTTTTCTGAATTTTTAAAATATTCCACAATAAGTCACTTTTGAAATTTTTTTTTTTTTGTTTAATTGGCCAGACATGGTGGCTTACACCTGAGCCTAGGAGTTTGAGACCAGCCTGGGCAACACAGTGAGACCCTGTCTCTACCAAAAATCAAAAAAATTAGCCAGACATGGTGGTGCATGCCTATAGTCCTAGATACTTGGGAGGCTGAGGCAGGCAGACTGCTTGAGCCCTGGAGTTCAAGGCTACAGTGAGCTATGATCACACCACTGTACTCCAGCCTGGATGACAGTGTGAGATCCTGTCTCTGAAAAAATAAAATAAGTATTTTTAAAGAAACCAATAAATTGGTAAGAATTTCATAAAATTGAAGTGGTCCACCTTTGCCCATAATAACCCTTCATCTCCCATCATCTCCTTGTTTCTCTATTCTTCTTTTATTTTCCCAGAGCACTAGAATAAAAGCATGTCCAGGCAGACACCTCTTACTGAGTTCTACTATGAAACAGTTCCCTGAAACTGAAGGCAAACCAGGAAGTACAAAGGGGTCCAGGCCCTCTCTAGGGTGTACTTACTGAAACAATCTGGCTTCGTATTTCTTGCAGATGATTTCGCAGTACCTTCATGTCCTTTGACCCAGACGCCCCAGCATCCAGAACAAACAGCTTATTTGAAATGTGAAGATCATTTCCAAACCTAAGGGAAGAGCAGCAGCCTCCTCAGCAGTGACTCAATCTCCCCAGGCCTTTCCATGGAGGGGCCAGGCTCCTATTGGCTCAAGAGGCTGGTAGGAGGCAAGGAAAGTCCTGGCGTCCTTGCAAAGGCCCCTCCCCATCCCTGCTGTTGGTGAGCTCTGCCTCGTCACAGTGGGTGCAGAGACTTGGGGAAATTGGCATACACTCAGAGTCACAGGAGCGGGAACTTCAGGTTTGCACGAAGCAGAAGGAACACAGCATGGAAAGATGTCAGCTTCTCCCGAGGCAGGAAAGGTGAGGCCTAATGCTCGCACCTTACAAGTGAGGACAAGAGATACTGTGGAAAGTGGAGGGACTAAGAATAGAGGTGTGGATGCAAAAGCTACAACACTGACCTAAAAATATTAATAGAAGCCCCATTTTTATATCTGACAACAGATATAGTGTCTCAAGACAATAAATAAGTGTCTCAAGTTGATAATGCAAGATCAGAGATACTAGTATATTATATAAAGCTGCAGGTTCAAACTTTTTGATAGACTCTAAGTAAAAACATATTTTACATCATAATCCTATACATACCCATACTCTTCAGTGAAACAAACGTCTTACAAAATAATACTTGACTTGAAAAGTACTCTGATCTATCCTATCCTAGCCTAGCCTATCCTGTCCTGTCCTGTCCTGTCCTGTCCTGCCCTGTCGTATCCCATTGCATTCATCCCATTTTAAAAAGAATTGGCCATGACTTCCTAAATGAATTTTAAGACTCACTAGTAGGTTGCAAGTTATATTGTAAGATATACTGATTAGTGTTTCTGAACACTGAATACTGCGTACTGAAATCTAAAGAGCTAAACGAAGTCACCTCCGGGCAGTGTTGCTGGGAGGTAGGAAGAAGGGGAAAGATGGTTGCCTTTCATCACGTGCTCTTCATTTGTATTTGATTTATTATGCGGATTCATTGTTTTAATAAAAATGAAAAATAATGGTTGTGCATCCCTAATCCAGAAATCTGAAATGTTCCAAAATCCAAAAACTTTCTGGGCAAAGACAAGACATGCAAAGGGAAGGTTATTAGAGCATTTCAGATTTAGAATTTTTGAATTAGGATGTTCAACCACTATATATACGTAAATACATTAAAATCCAAACAAATATGAAATCAGAAACACTTCTAAAGCCAATCATTTCCAATAAGGGATACACAACCTGTACAAGAACGGAGTCGACCAAGAAAGAACGACTTTTAAAACCTTTCTCTGGTTCCTGAGGCTTCCTCTGTACTTTTCACACCTCTGCTTCAGTTCTCAGGGAGAGGAGGCTGTCCATGAGCTGGAGACTAGATGGCTGCCCCTCACCTGTTCCTAATCTCTTTCAGCAACGATGTGTCTTTGTCATATCCAAACTCGCCTCCAGCCGGTCGAGGAACATTCATGATGTCAGCATGGGTGGCCACCAGGACAACTTGGAGTGGGTTCTTCAGCTTGCCACCGAAGGCTGGGGACAGACAGGGAACTGCTTCAGGGCGTGGGTCCTCCTACCTGGCTGCCTCTCCTGCCCAGGTGAGGGGGGTGTGTTGGCCTCATACCCAGGCCGACTCTCCAGGTACAAGTGCAACCTGCCACAGACATGAAGGCCCCATGCCTGCTGTGCTCTGTGACCCTAGAAGGCCCCAGCCTGGCCAATGACAGGATAAGCCCATCTCCTAGGCCACAAGGAAGGTTGCTCAAAGTGGACCAGAATGACAAAGACAATTTCTCAGTCTCCAAATAGCCCCTACATATAAGGACAGGGAAAATTTAACCTCTGACAAGGGGGACGCCATTTACAAGACCAAAGAGAGACCTCAGAGTGCAGCAACACCACAGAGATGGGTGAGAGATACAAACCTACAAGTCACACAAACAGCCTCTCACTTAAGGGAGTGTTTAAAACAAACGAAAAAAAGGAGAAAGAAAGAGGCAAAACTGGCAGTACCCAGAGGGGTATTAAGCCCAATTCCTTGTATTATTATATGCTTTTCTGGAAAAAAAAATTGACTGCTGAGTGTTGCATTTCACCAGGGAAGGCTGCTTCTCTTGTGGGCAAAGACCAAAAGAAGTTTACTTCATGTTATCCTCTCCTCTGGGAATAAAGTTAACACATTTAGTCCACATGTTCCCTTTCTTCGTTTCTCTCTCTTTTTTT
Organism: Rhinopithecus bieti; assembly: GCF_001698545.2. Taxonomy (NCBI): domain Eukaryota; kingdom Metazoa; phylum Chordata; class Mammalia; order Primates; family Cercopithecidae; genus Rhinopithecus; species Rhinopithecus bieti. Next base: position 680,079 of record NW_016822092.1, on the reverse strand, counting down.
TTTTTGAGACAGGGTCTCACTGTGTCAACCCAGGCTAAATGCAGTGGCACGATCTTGGCTCACTGCAGCCTCAACCTCCCAGGTTCAAGCAATCCTCCTGCCTCAGCCCCCTAAGTAGCTGGGACTACAGGCACACACCACCACACCTGGCTAAGTTTTTGTATGTTTTGTAGAGATGAGGTTTTGCCATGTTGGCCAGGCTGGTCTTGAACTCCTGAGCTCAAGCCATTCACCCCCACCTCGGCTTCCCATAGTGCTAGGATTACAAGCGTGAACCACTGCACCCGGCCTCTTTCTTCATTTCTTAGTGGAATTACAGGATGAAGAAGAGCTCATTCTGCTGACTAATTCTGTACCCTTTAGGTAAAGGTGCAGTAGCTATCCAAGCAGGGATTCCATTTTGCACCCAACATACAATGACCATGGCTCTCAAGTGTAGAAAGAAAGTGAGAAATGCCTTTCAAAGGACTGTTCAGAAATGGGCCTTTGAGGCAGGAATATGCAATTGTGAAACGAAAACTCCCTGCACAACACCACGAACACCTGAGCCCCAGGAATCTTCTCAGAGTGGACTTCTCCTAGCAGGAAGGAGAAAGGAAGGTGGCTCAGCTGTTAGCCACAAACAGTGGGATCTGCTCATGGCCTGGTGCAAGGCCAGCAGCAGCAGTAGTAGGAGCAGAGCAGGAGCCTGGAAGGAGGAGGTGATTCCTGGCCAACCATAGGTGGGACATCACTGGCCTGCAGGGACTTAGCTCACCTATGGGTTCTTCAACTGGGACAAGGGACTTCAGGAAACTGAGCCAGAAAATCACTTGGTTCAGCTGGATCTCATAGGGCTCTTCTAGACTAAAGACAACAACATGGATTGATGTGGGATCATTTGCAGCAAAATAGTCATAACAGCAGAAATACACAGGATTTCCAGAGAACTCCCACACGCTGAAATCGCCAACTCCTACAGAAAAAGAAAAATGATAACAATCGTGAAACACCACTAACTAAATTTCAATCATAATTTCTCTTAGCATTCCAAGGATTCGAAGTAGGCACAGTGATACTTATGGCATTCTTCTGTATGTGTATACATCTTGTTATGACTTGGGTATGGTTTTTCCCCACTAAAACTCACGTTGAAATCACTGATGCTCAGTGAGGTGATGATGCTCAGTGAGGTGAAGCCTGGTGGGAGGTGTTTGGGTCCTAAGGGCAAATCCCTCCCAAATGGCTTGGTGCCGGTGAGAGTGAGTGAGTGTGTTCTTGCTCTCATGAGAATGGATTAGCTCTCGTGGGAATAGATTAGGTCCTGAGAACGCGGGTTGATGTAAAGCAGGTTTCTGTCCCTTCCCATGTGTCGACTTCCCCTTTGACCTTCTGCCACGTTTAGACCCAGCTCGAAAGCTCTCACCAGAAGCAAAGCAGATGCTGGTGCCATGCCACTTGAAGTTCCCAGTCTGCAGAGCCATGAGCTAAATGAACCTCTTTTCTTATCAATTACCCTGTCTTGAGTATTCTGTTACAGCAATACAAAATGAACTAAGACACACATCTACTGAAGTCCGGATCGACTTGTGTCACGCTTACATATCTATAGCATGTATATCCATGTCTGTTTCTCTACTTATGTCTACACCTGCTTAACTCTTTCCCTAAGTACCTTCATTATTATTTGTGTATCTATCTGTCTATCTATCTATCTATCTATCTATCTATCTATCTATCTATCTATGTATCTATCTATCCATCCATCCATCCCATGCCTACTTCTAATACCCTGTAGTGCTACACACACACACAAATAACATGCATGTACACATATATGTGCATACCTGGGTGCTTACATGGAAGTGTGTGTGTGTATACATATATATTTTGTATTACTCCCCCTCAAATATTGGTATATTAAAAAAAAGAGAGAACCACCTGGGGAAAAAACAAAGATCCACCAAGTCATATTATGCAGAAGTGTGAACACCACATCCATAACGACACAGTTGTAGCCTCATATATCCTTAATACAGACACTCCACCTTTACTCGCAGAATTTACTCCTGACAAGGAAGGAGCCAGGGACAAACTGCCCACTTTAGGTTCATGATTCCCAAACTCACAAAGTCCCACAGAGGATTAAATGAGAGAAGGTGGGTGAAAAGACTTTGTGTCCTGAATACGTATACATGAATTTTGGAACATGCCAGGGTATAGGATACTGAATGTAACAGTGACTATGAAAAGTCACCTGAATTTGGCTCAACAGAGACTGACTTGGCCAGGTAAGTGAGGGCCCTGTCCAGGCTGCTCAGAAGCAGCAATAAGCATGCGCAGGTGTGAGAACGGGGACTGACTTGGCCAGATGAGCCGGCTCCCAGGATGCCTGGAACCTCCAATGAACCTGAGATGCCCCCCTCTACACTGCCACATCCTGCCAGGACTGTGGCCGCCCACCACTGGCCTCTGGGGCCTGGCAAGACCACTTCCACCACAGGATTTGAAGGCTCTCTTCACCTAGTTTACCCCTCAGTGCTTACTCTGTACCTGAAATCCTGTCGTCAAGACGCAGTCTGAGATCTAAAGGGTTTTTCTCAGCCTTGTAGTGAAGGAGGAGGGACCACCCTCCAAAGCTGGCTGCGGCCAAGCGTGGAAAGTTCTGGTACCCAGAAATTGGCTCTGGGAGTGTGGGGTCCTGATGTGGGTTGGGGCTGGGGCTGTGAGAGAGCAGACGGGAGCAGGGCCTGGGGTCCCAAGACAAGCTTCTCTTCTCTCTGTGCTGCCACAGCCAGTTCTGTCTGGGGAGCTCGGAGGAAGTTCAACTTTTAAGAGAGCAAAATGCGCCGGGCGCGGTGGCTCACGCCTGTAATCCCAACACTTTGGGAGGCCAAGGCAGGCAGATCACGAGGTCAGGAGATCGAGACCATCCTGGCTCACACGGTGAAACCCCGTCTCTACTAAATATACAAAAAAATTAGCTGGGCGTGGTGGTGGGCACCTGTAGTCCCAGCTACTCGGGAGGCTGAGGCAGGAGAATGGTGTGAATCAGGGAAGCAGAGCTTGCAGTGAGCCGAGATTGCACCACCACACTCCAGCCTGGGCGACAGAGTGAGACTCCATCTCAAAAAAAAGAAAAAGAGCAAAATGCACACAGACCACGAACTCCCGCAATTTTTGCCCCCGGTACAGGGGGACCCTCCACCCCAGTGGGCCTGGAGATGAGCCAAGGGAGCTGCCTGGAGACTGCATAATGACACTGCTCCAGAGAGGGCACTCAGGCTGGCTCCCACGCACTATCTGAGTCCTAAGCAGCTAACTGCGGCACCATTTGTGTGTTCCAAACACTCCTAGACTGCATCCTGCTCTGTAGTCCAATGGCCTTGGCCTCACCCCAGCCCTAGAGTCCCACTGACATCTCTGTCTGCAGCCACCACCTTGGCTGGCGGCTGCCACCAAGGTCTAGGCATGAACCATCGACAGAGACCCCACTATCCCTAGCAGAGTAGTGGCTGTGCATTTTCATGCGCCCTAAGGGCGGAATCCCCTGTCTGCAGTCACTGCTGCTGTGTCCACCGGGTCTGAAGTATGTGCAAATCACACCCTCCCCAGCTGGCTGCATACGGCTGCTGACACTGAAAGCAGGACCATTCTTCCCAGTAGCAGAGTCACAGTGCAGCCACTGCCACCCTGACTCAAGCATTTTGCCAGGGGCTGGGGATCACATGCACCACCAGCGGACCTGAGGACAGGCCTGCTGAGCTGGACTCCACGATCCCCTAAGAGCCTGAGTATGCTGTCTGGGGGCCTGGGGATCACCCAGCCCAGTCCACCACCGCTGGCACCTGAGCACTCCTCTCAGTGGCCCGAGGTCACGCCCAGCCAACCTACCACTATCATCACAGCTGGCACCCACCTGTATGTGCCACCTGCAGGGCTAGGTACTGGCCTGCCTAGCCCATTTCAGCCACTGCCAACATCAGCACAGATGGCTTGTGAGTCAGAGGGTTGTCTCACTACGACTACTGCCATCACTCACACCACTCCTGCTGCCCAGGGAACTGAGAACCTGACTACCCACCTGGCCCACTGCTACTCCCAGTCCACTGCTACCCACCTGGCCCACTACCTGGCCCACTGCTACTACTACCAGAACTTGAGTAAGCTGCCTGGAGGCCCAAGAATCAACCTACCTGGACCCACGAGTATCAGTGCCAGCATATACCACCTTGGGGCCCAAGGACAGGCATGCTCAGCCCACCACTGCCACCACTAGGTTCTGAGGACTGGCCTACATGGCATCCCCATCTCCAGAAAAACTTTACCACAGCCTCTACTAACAACCATACCCCAAGCCACTGAGAAAATTAGACACCACTGGAGCTATTTACAGCTGAAAAAAAAATCATATGGCCACTATGCTACTGCATGCACCTAGAAAGCCAAAGTGCCCTGCTCAACCAACACCATAGACACATCTTCAGGAAAATGCCCTCCCCTATGAAAGCAAGTTCAAAAAGTTCAAAGAAGTGACTGTTATACCAGATGCACAGATATCAATGTAAGGACACAAGAAACATGAAAAAGCATGTAAATATTATATCTCCAAAAGAGCATAATAACTCTCCAGCAACAGATTCTAATGAAAAATAAACCTATGCAATCTAAAAAAAGTATTCAAAATCATGACATTAAACAAGTTCAGTGAGGTACAAAAGAATCCATAAAAACAATACAAAGAAATCAGAAAAACAACTCAGAATATTAATGAGAAGTTTACCAAAGAATCAAAATAGAAATTCTAGAATTGAAGAACTTCTTGAATAAAATAGAAAATTTATTCAAAAGCTACAACAATAGACTAGATCAAGCAGAAGAAAGAATTTCAGAAATTGAAGATAGGTCTTTTGTAACAACCCAATCAGACAACATTAAAAAAATAAAAATAAAAAATAAACAAAGCTCTTGTGACATATGGGACACCATAAAGCAATCAAATATTCAAATTTTTGGTGTCCCAAAGGTAAAGGGAAACTGAAGAAGGTAAAGGGAAACTGAAGGAGGTAAAAAGTCTATTTATTAAAATAACTGTTAAAAACTTTCCAGGTTTGGCAAGAGATTTGGAAATCCAGATGCAGGAAGCTGGAGAGATCTCCAAATAGATACAATTGAAAAAGTGTCCTCTCCATGGCACATTAGAGTCCAATTGTCAAAAGTCAAAGACAAAGGGAAGTCTGAAAACAGAAAAAAAAAAAAAAAAAAAATCTAATCACTTACAAGGGAACGCTCATCAGACTCACAGCAGATTTCTCAGCAGAAATTCTACTGGCCAGGAAAGAATAAAATGCTATACTCAAAGAGCTGAAAGACGAAAACTGTCAGCCAAGGATACTACACTCAGCAAAGTTATGCTTCATAAGTGAAGGACAAATAAAGTCTTCCCCAAACAAGAAAAGCTGGAGGAACTGATCACCACTAGATCGAATCCACAAACAATGCTTAAGGGAGTTCTACACCTGGAAGGGAAAGGACAATTCCTCCATCATGAAAACCCATGAAAGCATATATCCACTGGTAGAGCAAACATATTAAGGAAGAGAAACGACTCAAATATTACAACTACAGAAAGCCACCAAACCACAATGATAATGAAGGAGAAAGAAGGGAATAAAAAATATACAAAACAACAAAAAATCAATTAATAAAATGACAGGAATAAACCCTCACATATTAATAATAACCTTGAATGTATACGGATTAATTTTCCACCTAAAAGATACAGACTGGCTGTTTGACTAACAAAACATGGCCCAGCTATATGCTGCTGACAAGAAATCCATTTTATCTACAAAGATACATATAGATTGAAAGTAAAGGGATACAAAAAGATATTCCATGAAAATGGAAACCGAAAGTGAGCAAAAGTCGCTGTACTTACAGCAGATAAAACAGACTTTAAGTCAAAAACAGTAAAACAAAAACAAAGAAGGTCATTATATAACACAAAAGGGATCAATTCAGCAAGAGGATATAACAATTCTAAACATACATGTATTCATCACCGAAGCACCCAGATATTTACAGTAAATATTATTAGATCTATAAGGAAGAGAGAGACTTCAATACAACAATATCTGGGTAATTCAACACCCCACTTTCAGCATTAGGCAGATTATATAGACAGAAAATTAACAAAGAAACAGTGAATTTAAACTGCATGTTAGCCCAAATGGACCTAATAGACATTTACAGAACATTTAATCCAACAGCTACAGAATATACATTCTTCTCATCAGCACACAGAATATTCTCCAGGAGAGAACATATGTCAGGATACACAAAAAGTCTCAACAAATATTTAAAAAATTGAAATTATATCAAGTATCTCCTCAAACCACAATGCAGTAAAACTAGAAATTGATAACAAGAAGGACTTTGGAAATTGTACAAATACATGGAAAGTAAACAACATGCTCCTGAATGACCACAGGGTCAAGAAAGAAATTAGGGGAGAAAGTTAAAAAAAATCTTGAAACAAATGAAAATCAAAGCACAAGACCAAAACCTACAGCAAAAGCAGTGCTAAGAAGGAAGTTGACAACAATAAACACCTATATCAAAACTCAGAAACTTTCACATAAACAATCTAATGATGCACCTCAAGGAACTGCAGAAGCAAGAACAAGCCAAACCACAATTGAGCAGAAGAAAATAAACAGTAAGGTCAGAGAAGAACTAAACAAAATGGAGACTAAAAAAATACAAAGAACTGATGAAATGAAAAAAATTTTTTTATAATATAAACAAAATTGCTAAACCATTTGCTAGACTGACCTAGAAAAAAAAAAAAAGAGAGAGAGAGAGAAGACCCAAAAGAACAAAATGAGGAATGAAAAGTAAGATATTACAACTGATGCCATAAAAATACCAAAGATCATCAGAGATTATTATGAACAACTATACGCTAACTGGAAAATCTAGAGGAAATAGATAAATTCCTAGACAGATAATTTACAAAGACTGAATCAGAAAGAAATAGAAAACTTGAGCAGACCAACAATGAGTAATGAGATTGAATCAGTATTAAAAAGCCTCCCCAAAAAGAAAAGTCCAGGTTTGGATGTCAGAAGAACTAATGATTCTCCTCAAACTATTCTAAATACTGAAGGGGAGGGAATTCTCCTTAATTTATTCCATGAAACCAGCACTGCCATGATAGCAAAACCAGAAGAGAATGTTAACAACAACAACAACAACATGGGCCAAGATCCCTGATAAACACAGATGCAAAAAACCTCAACAATATACTAGTAAACCAAATCCAACAGCACACAAAAAAGATGATACACCATAATCAGGGATGCAAGGATGAGTCGACAAAATATACCACATCAACAGAAAGAACAAAAGCCATATCATAATCTCAACAGATGTTGAAAAAGCATTTGACAAATATCAACATCCCTTCATGATAAAAGCAGCCAACAAACTAGGCACAGAAGGAACATATCTCAACATAATAAAGGCCATACATGATGAACCCATAGCTGACATCATACTGAATAGAGAAAAGCTGAAAGCTTCTCCTTTAAGATCTGAAATAAGACAAGGATGCCCCCCTACATCACTCCTATTCAACACAGTACTGGAATTCTCAGCCAGAACAATCAGGAAAAGGGAAAGACATAAAAAGCATATAAACTAGAAAAGAGAAACTCAAACTGTTCCTCTTTGCAAATGATATGGTCTTATAACTACAGAAACCTAAAGACTCCACCAAAAAACTCTTAGATAAGAGAAATAAATTCATAATAAATAGGTAAAGTTGCAGGATACAAAATCAACCTACAAAAACCAGTAGCCTTTCTATACATCAATAATGAACTAGCTGAGAAAGAAATCAAGAGGGCAATTCCATTTACAATAGCTGCAATAAAAATAAAATACCCAGGAACAAATTTAGCCAAGGAGTTGAAAGACCCCTACAAGGAAAAGCACACAGACGAAAGACATTAAAGAGGACACAAACAAAATGCAAATACATGCTGTGGTCATATATTGGAAGAATCAACATTGTGACAGTGCTCATACTACTCAAGGCAATCTACAGATTCAATGCAATCCTTATCAAAATACCAATGTCATTTTTTCACAGAAATAGAAAAGACAATCCGAAAATTTGTACAGAAACAAAATAGTGGCCAAATAGCCAAAGCAATCCTGAGCATAAAGAACAAAGCTAGGCCGGGCGCGGTGGCTCAAGCCTGTAATCCCAGCACTTTGGGAGGCCGAGGCGGGCGGATCACGAGGTCAGGAGATCGAGACCATCCTGGCTAACATGGTGAAACCCCGTCTCCACTAAAAAAAAAATACAAAAAACTAGCCGGGCGACGAGGCAGGCGCCTGTAGTCCCAGCTACTTGGGAGGCTGAGGCAGGAGAATGGCGTGAACCCGGGAGGCGGAGCTTGCAGTGAGCTGAGATCCGGCCACTGCACTCCAGCCCGGGCCACAGAGCGAGACTCTGTCTAAAAAAAAAAAAAAAAAAAAAAAAAAAAGAAGCTAGAGGCATCTCACTACTTGACTTCAAAATACACTGCAAGGCTGTAACAACCAAAACAGCATGGTATTGATATAAAAACAGACACATAGACCAATGGAACAGAATAGAAAACTCAGAAATAAATCCAGGTATTCATAGCCTGGATAACTTTTGACAGAGGCACTAAGAACACATAACTTTTGACAGAGGCACTAAGAACACATATTGGGGAAAAGAACACCCCTGTAAATAAATGGTGCATTTATTTACCCTGGGTAAATAAATAAATAAATATTTACCAGGGTAAATAAATGAATATCCATACGCAGAAGAATGCAACTGGACCCCTGTCTCTCACCATATACAAAAATCAACTCAAGATGGATTAAAGACTTATATGTATGCCCTAAATTATAAAACCAGTAGAAAAGACAGGCTTCAGGACATTGGTCCTACAAAGGTATTGTAGATAAAACCTCAAAAGCACAGGTAATAAAAACAAAAATAGACAACTTAGATTGTATTAAACTAAACAGTTTTTGCATAGCAAAGGAAACAACAGAGTGAAGAGACAATTTGTAGAATGGGAGATAATATTTTGCAAACTATTTATATGACAAGGGATTAATATCCGGAATATACAAGGAACTCAAACAGCTGAACAGTAAAATAACAAATAGTCCTATCAAAAAGTGGGCAAAGGTCTACAGTAACCAAAACAGCATGGTACTGGTACAAAAACAAGACACACAGACCAGTGGAACAGAATAGAGAACCCAGAAATAAACCTGCACACCTACAGTCACCTGATCTGTGACAAAGCTGACAAAAATAGGTAATACGGAAAGGACTCCCTATTCAATCAATGGCGCTGGGATAGCTGGCAAGCCATATGCAAAAGAATGAAATTGGATTCCCACCTTTCACCATATAAAAAAATTAATTCAAGATGAATTAAAGCTGTAAATGTAAAACCTCAAACTATAAGAATCCTAGAAGAAAATCTAGGAAACACCATTTTGGATACTGACCTTGAAAGAATTTCTCAATTGCCAACAAAAACAAAAATTGACAGGTAGGACCTAACTAAAGAGCTTCTGAACAGCAAAATAAATTGTCAACAGAGTAAGCAGATAACCTACAGAACAGGAGAAAATATTCACAAACTATGCATCCAACAAAGGCATAATCTAAGATCTAGAATCTATAAAAGAGTTCAACAAGCAAAAACCAAATAACCCCATTAAAAAGTGGGCAAAGGACATGAACAGACACTTTTCAAAAGGAGACATACAAGTAGCCAACAGACATATGAAAAAAAGCTCAACATCACTAATCATCAGAGAAATGCAAATCAAAACCACAATGAGGTACCATTTCACACCAATCAGAATGGCTATTATTAAAAAAATACAAAAAAAAAAAAAAAAACATAAGAGATGCTGGTGAGGTTGTGAAGAAAAGGGAACACTTATACATTGTGGGAATGTAAATAAGTTCAGCCACTGTGGAAAGAAGTTTGGAGATTTTTCAAAAAAGAAAACTATCGTTTGACCCAGCAATCCCTTTTCTGGGTATATATCCAAAAGGAGAAAAATTGTTCCACCAAAAAGACACATCCACTCGTATGTTCATTGCAGCACTATTCACAACAGCAACGACGTGGAGTCAACCTAGGTGCCCATCAATGGCAGACTGATAAAGACAATGTGGTACATATACATCATGAAATACTACGAAGCCATAAAAAGAAGAAAATCATGTCCTTTGCAGCAACATGAATGGAGCTGGAGGCTATTATCCTAAGTGAGTTAACACAAGAACAGAAAACCAAATACTGCATGGTCTCACTTATAAGGGGGTGCTAAACATTCAGTACTCATGGATGTAAACATGGCAAAAATAGAAACTGGGGACTACTAGAGGGGGTGGGAGGGAGGGAGGCAAGGGCTGAAAAACCGTTGGGTACTATGCTCAGTACCTGGGTGCTGGGATCATTTGTACCCTAAACCTCAGCATCATGCAGTATAACCAGGTAACAAATCTGCACAGGGACCCCTGAATCTAAAACACAAGTTGATAAAGAAAGGAAAGCAAAAAATGGGCAAAGAACCTGAACAGAAATTTCTCAAAAGAAGACATACAAACGGCCAACAGGTAAATGAGAAAAATGTTCAATATCACTAATCATCCAAGAAATGCAAATCAAAACTACAGTGAGACATCCTCTTACACCAATCGGAATGACTATTCTTAAAAAGACAAAAAAAAAAAAAAAAAGCAGATGCTGGCAATGATGCAGAGCAAAGAGAATTCTTATATATCGGTAGAAATATACATTAGCACAGTTATTATGGAAAACAGTATAGAGATTTCTCAAAAAGACTAAAAATTGAGCTAACACATGATCTAGTAATTCCGCTACTGTGTATTTTTCCAAAGGAAAGGAAATCAGTATATCAAAGGGAAAAGTGCACACCCATGTTTACTTCAGCACTATTCACAATAGCAAAGATATGGAATTGACCCAAGTGTCCATCAAGGAACAAATGAATAAAAGAAACGTGGTATACACACAACAGAATACTACTTATACTTGGACATAAAACAGAATGAAATTATGTCATTTGCAGCAACATGGATAGAACTGGAGGACATTATGTTAAGTCAAATAACCCAGGCACAGAAAGATAAATACTGCATGTTCTCATTCACATGTGGGAGCTAAAAAAGTTGATTTTATGGAGGTAGAGGGTAGAATGATAGATACCAGAGACTGGGAAGGCTGTGTGTTATGTGCGGGGCGGGTAGGGGGAATGGAGAGAGGTTGGTTAATGGGTACAAACACAGTAGACAGAAGGAAAACATTCTAATGTTCAACAGCAGAATAGGGTGACTATAGTTAACAACGCGTTGTATTTTTCAAAATAGCTAGAAGACAGGACTTGAAATGTTCCCAACACACAGAAATGATAAAAACTCCCAAGTGAGGGATACCTCACATAATCTGACTTGATCATTACATACACATTCTATATATGCAACGAAATTTCACATGTACCCCATAAATATGTGCAAATATTATTAACTTACTCAACAGTCATTTATCAAGCACCTACTGTATGCCAAGTGCTTTACTAGGTGCTGACAATACCCGAGTGTTTAGTTTTACTGTTTAGGGATAATAGCCAGCCACACTTCAATCCTGGCTCACTCTGAATATCAGTCTGTGTTGGATTTCCTTCTGGAAGTGACAGATACAGCCCAGGACAAGCTCCCATTAGGGATGACTGGCTGTAAGCCCTGTCAAAGGGAAACCTGAGGTCCTTCCCTTGGGGCAGGCAGGGCATACCATTCAAATAGGCATTCTGGATGTCGATGGCCTTGGTGGACTGGTCATCAGCTGAGCAGTGTGGGTGGTGGGTCGGGGCCACGAACACCTCGAGCATCCCTTTGGTAAGGCCCGGCTCGAACATCATGCTGCGGCTCCTCACACTCACGTTCTCGCAGCCTGGGTACAGGTTGTTGATGCTCACTGAGACTGCAGCACAGAAAGGATCACATGAGTACTCGCAAGGGGCAGCATGCGCCTCTCTCCCTCCTAGGCTGACCTTGAGGTTTCCTTATCTGGAGCACGCCTCTGTCCCCACCCCAACTCTGGCTTCAGGCTGAGTGTGTCTGCCCTCACACGCACACAGCAGCAGTGTTCCCAGGGAGACTGTGGGCTTTTCCGCTGACTCCACCCCCCCCTCCCCCCACAACCCTTTTCTGCCCCGCCTTGTGCCTGGGTGGCTGGTCCTAGGGACTGTGTCTCTAGGCTGGCCTGCCGTGTGATTTAGGGTCAGTCAAGGGGAGGCTGTGGAGAGGGCGGGAGGACGGAGGTCGGGTTTCTTCCCTTGTCACTTCCTGCTACTTCTCTGATACTCGCAGTCTCTGTCTGCCTCTACCTCCCGCTGAGCGACTTCTCTCTCTTGCACATGAGATTATTATCGCAGTGAAATGGAAAACGATTTCACACAGTAGCAGGCCATGGCATTAAATAACGCTGCATCACACTCTGTGAAAGCTCCTCCTTTCTGAAATTCCTTGAAGGCCTTTCAGTTGTACTTGCAGCAAGTCTCTGCTTGAGGCCTTCCGATTTTAGCGTTTCCTCAACACCTGCTCATCTTCCCCTTTAATAAAGAGAGTGTGGGCATCAGCGTACAGCTGGATTTTATTCACATTGGTTGCTGTTCACTGCATTTTCTTTTTACTTATGACAGTGGTACTGGGTTCCCATTTATGATAGGGATATTAACTGTTTCATTTTCAAATCAATATATTTCAGTACATTTTAAAAAGTGAGTCAGTTTAAAGGAAACATTATGCAAACAATGGTGAACTTGTGGGTGTCGTAGGGGAGCTGAACAACAGAGTCTGGGTCCCCTGCGTTTGGGCATAGAGCCTGTGCTTCCTTTCTGTCTCGGTTACTCATTGGCCTGACCCTCTCCCCTTCTCTCCTACCAGGCTTGTGCAGGCAGAAGCTGCCTTTCTGGTCAGGACTGTGACCCAGGGCCCACGGAGGGTGCTCTGTAAGAACTTGGTGAATGAATTGCATTGGAGAAGGGGTTCATTGATCTTAACTGCAGTATCGTTGGTTTACAATTAATACAATAGACATTGCAAGGCACTAAAGAAGTGACCATTTCACCTGGGTATCTGACTTTAAAACAGACGATCCAAACACCAAGGTAATCCCTTACTTAAAGACCAAAGAGTTAAGACTTCGGACATGGATAATGGGGTATCCAACGGAGCGGATGAGGAGAAGAAAAGTGGATCCTAAGGGCAGAGTTAGGTACAGGGAAAGGAGAAAGGGCACTTGGAGGGCAAGATTTATTCTGAAAAACACAAACGCATGTTATATTTCTGTAGGAAAGTTGGCAGATAGGAATGTAAATAGAAAACAAAAGCAAAATGGTGTTAAGCTTTGATGTCAACATAGCTGCCATTTTAGTGTATTTCTCTGCATATTGTTAATTCCAGTCTGACAAAAGCTGTGGGGTTGCCCAAGAATGGGTCTGTCCATTTCCCTGTGACCTGGAATCTGTGTCTGGGTGACTGCCTGTCAGGAACAAGCCTTGTTTAAGTGGCATGTGGCCGTGTGCTTAATGAGGAGAGCAGACGTTGGTAAATGGCAGTCATTCCTGCTCCTCGGTGGCAGTTTTCATTGGGAGGATAAAAGGTTAGGACAGGCTTTGTACAAGGTGTTATGAAAACAATAATTTCATGGGGAAGCACTGAAATCCCAGGAAATCATTTTTGTTAATACTGCCCCCTGGTGGTGTAACGTGGCGACACCCAGGAGACCCACTTCACTGGGTCACTGGGAATTCCTTCTGCAGGCTCCTCTCCGCGGGAATAGGAATGGCCTCTTCAAATGCTCTTCCTGGACATTCATGCCTCCTATGACCTTGAATGTTTTCCTTCCCACAGCTCAACAGCCACAACCCTCAGTGTCCCCACAGCTCAGTGATGTGTGCAACAGACAACTTCAAGAGCACCCCGTCCTGTCTCCTGGCTGGGAGCTCAGCCTTGGCCTCCAGCGTTCTCAAGAGAACGGCAGTCGTAAAGGGCCAAAATTCTAAAAGCAAACTTCTTGCTGTCTTATGATATAAATGTCGCCATATAGGCATCTCTCCCATTGAAGGGAAAAGGGCCTGACAATTCTAGGAGAGGTCACCGGAGCCCTGGCCTAAAAGAGACCCCGGCACGGCCCGCCAGGCACCAGCAGTATCCCTAGTAGGTGATACTGGTGCTGCTTCAGGAACCAGGCCTAGTCCCTGGAGGCACGCTCAGGGGCGGCAGTTCCTCGGGTGTCTAACAAAGCCACGCTGCTCCGTCGGCTCCCAGCACACATACCCTCAGGCTGCCCTTGCGGTGTCCTGTGCTTGTGCCCTGCTCTGCATTTCTGGGGCATTGTCTGATGCTGACATACAAGCTGTGAGGGCAGCAAGTGCCTGGCGACCCGCCCAGTTCAGGGATGGGGGCATCCTCTCTGTCTCATCCACCTCCAACTCCAGCTGCTGAGCTGTGCCTCCCGCCCAGGGATCCCTCAGCCACCAGGCTTCAGGGGCACCCACCAGCACACACTTCCTCCACCGGGGGCAGGCTGTCCTGACTGTGGTGGCCCAGGGACCAGGATGGCCGCCTCCTCCCCAGAAGCCATGGCTGGGCTGAAAGCAGCTGGCGTGACTACACCTCAGGGCTCTCATGCAGAGGGGCTTCTGTCCCCACGCCAGGACCCCTTCCCTGAGCCCTGGCTAAAGATGCTGTCCCCACAGTGGGACATGCAGAAAAAGGGTCACCCTGAGACACCCTTCACCAGGAACCCGCTGCAAAGGCCAGACACAGATACTGAGCAGAAGCGAGGCCATGGATACCTCATGTCTGAGGCCAAGGGCAGAGCCACAGGTGACATCGCCCCCTCCCAGGACTCCACAATGAGCGCTCCTGGGTATCATGTGCACACCCACTTAGGCTTTGCAAACTTTCCAGATCATGAACTCATCACCTCTCTCTCTCTGTTTCTCGTATCCCACCCTCCCAACCACAGAGGTTCAGGTTGCAGTGACCTTAACCACAGCAGGAGCAGGCTGCCTCCCTCTAAAAGAGCAACTGAATCCCACTTAAATCCTCAACTAGAGCAGAAATCACACCGGAGGCTGGGTGTGGTGGCTCACGCCTATAATCCCAGCACTTTGGGAGGCCAAGGCCGGTGGATCACAAGGTGGAACAAAAGTTAGTCAGGCATAGTGGCATGTGCCTGTAGTCTCAGCTACTCGGGAGGCTGAGGCAGGAGAATCGCTTGAACTCGGGAGGCGGAGGTTGCAGTGAGCCAAGATCACGCCACTGCACTCCAGCCTGGGTGACAGAGCGAGACTCCATCTCAAAAAAAAAAAAGAAATCACACCGGAAAACGGAAAAGTGTGCCCGTGAATTCCTTATGCAGGGTGTCATTGACAAGCACTGGCTCAGGCACCAGATGTTCTGGGATTTTCCACCTGTGTGCCTCAGGAAGCCAACTGACCCCTCAAGGCTGTAGTGAAACAGCGGTAAAAACACCCCGGAAGCTGTCACGTGGACTAAATGAGGTGTCATTCAGACCATATTTCTCCCAGTTCCTGGCACACAGTGCTCTATAATATTGACATATGTATCAGCAATATAATAATACAAACTATAACTCTGTTTTGGTTATTCTTTCTTCTCCTCATTTCAATTCTATAGCTGTGTTCAGAGACCAGAAGTTGAAAAGGGCATATAAATCTCAGCCAACTCTCCACAGCTACCCATGGCCCCTAACATCCCCCCTCACTGAGGGGATGTAAGAGAAACACAGACTTTAACACATTTGGTGTCCACTTGGGGAACAGACCTGGCTCTTCTGTGACATCATATACAGAGAATGAATCAAGGCACAAAGCACAAAACTGTCCTGGTTTAGGAAACTCTTCGAAGGTTTCTCATCTTTCCACAAACTAACTCGCTCTGTCTAGAGGAGGATTCAGTTGGAATCACACCCAAGATTGCATCGTTTTCTCTTGCTCACTGCCAGGTGTTTCCTGACAGCCCCCTAATGTGAATCAATAACTCTGTCTGTGGCAGGCCCAGAAGGCAGCAAAGCTTCCCAAGGAGGGTGGATGTGACCAGAGAGACCATCCCTGAAAACCACTAAGGAGCCTCTGGAAACCCCTATCCAACCTTGAACTGGGCAGGATGGTGCGTCCTAGAAATCCCTTTTTGTTGCTCCATGTATCTACAACACTGGGTCTGCCTGTAGCACTCCAGAAGGAAGGATAAGGCGCAAGGACCCTTCTTGGGCTGGTACTTGATCTGTGCTATGCTTGGACTGTTTGAGTTTGAGCTCTTTTAGTCTCTAAGGTCAGAGCCCCTGAGTAGAATGCAACGCCATGTGCAATTGTGTCCCCAAAGCTGACTGTGCAAATTCTGCAGTTTGCACATTTATGAGGATGGACCTTTGTGTCTGTGGCCGTGATTTCAGTGAGGCCCTGGTTTTGCTACTGCCAAGTCAGTTTGCTATTACTGGACAACAGGCAGCACACACAAGGCCGCCAGCCACCCTGGACCTGAAACCCACTAAGGCCACAGGGTCCAGTACAGGCCAAGTGACCCAAACACAACTGCCTTCCCCGCTAGACCTTGAGAGGAGACAGGGTAGAAGCCAACACCTGCTGGAGAGATAGGGGCCAGCGTGGAGGTTCCTACCTGTTGGCTTAGAAGCCAGGGGTGAAGGTGGGAACCTGCTGGAGTTGGTGGAAGACAGTCTGGGCCGACGCCTTCTGAAAAAGCTCCTCAGCAGCCCACACTTGAGAGATTCCACAAGGGTGGTTTTCCCGGATCCCGAGTGGCCAAACAGCTTGAGCTTAATTCTTGGCTGCAGGTTCTGTGTGGGTCGGAGCTGCTGGATGAAGAGTCCTCGGTGCGTATCCTGAGCACGGATGAGAAAGAGCCAGTGAGTGACAGGAAAAGAGGCAAATAATGATTCTCAAGGTTCCTAATCCCCAGTGTGCAGTTTTACCCATGCTGAGGATAAGTTTCTCTCTTTTTTTTTTTTTTTTTTTTTTGAGACGGAGTTTCACTCCTGTTGTCCAGGCTGGAGTGCAATGGCGTGATCTCAGCTCACCGCAACTTCCGCCTCCCGGGTTCAAGCGATTCTCCTGCTTCAGCCTCCCAAGTATCTGGGATTACAGGCATGCGCCACCATGTCTGGTTAATTTTGTATTTTTAGTAGAGACGAGGTTTCTCCATGTTGGTCAGGCTGGTGTCGAACTCCTGACCTCAGGTGATCCACCCACCTCAGCCTCCCAAAGTGCTGGGATTACAGGTGTGAGCCACCGTGCCTGGCAGTGTGTTTATTTCCATCACCAATGAAAACGTTGAAAATTCAGGTAAGATTCACATAACATCAAAGTAACCATTTTCAAGTGTGAGAATCAGAGGCTTTTAGTGCATTTTCAGTGCTGCAGACCATCACTACTGTCTCCTTCCAGAACATTTGTGTCACCCCAAAAGGAAGCTTTGTGCCCATGAGCATTCACTTGCCATTCCCCTGTTTGCTCAGCCCCTGGCAACCACAGAGATGTTTTCTGTCTCTAAGAATTTGCCTATTTCCATTGCATTCTGATGCATGACAAGATGGGTGGAGCAATTGTGAAGCCTTCAATTTTTTGGGGGGGTAACCCCCATACTTTATTTAGAAATTTATCAGAAAAACATAATCGGATGGCCCAAATGTCCACTTCATAACTGTAGGTTTGGAACAGGAACTTTATCTTACTGTTAACTACCTACTAGCACTTTTGATTTAACTTCATGGCAATGTCACCTGTATGTGAATATTAAAAATATCTACCATCACTTTTGGTTTCAACCACATGGCAACCTAAGAAGCCTAGGAACAGACCTACAACAAATCGGGCGCGGTGGCTCATGCTTGTAATCCCAGCACTTTGGGAGGCCAAGGTGGGTGGATCACGGGGTCAGGAGATCGAGACCATCCTGGCTAACGCAGTGAAACTCTGTATCTATTAAAAATACAAAAAAATTAGCCGGGCGTGGTGGCGGGCACCTATAGTCCCAGATACTTGGGAGGCTGAGGCAGGAGAATGGTGTGAACCCGGGAGGCGGAGCTTGCAGTAAGCCAAGATCCCGCGAGACTGCACTCCAGCCCGGGCGACAGAGTGAGACTCTATCTCAAAAAAAAAAAAAAAAAAAAAA